>NC_051180.1:93536227-93577624 GCF_013339695.2 Rhipicephalus sanguineus | reverse complement strand
AGGACGGCGTGGATGGAAAGCGTTCGCTCCATGAAAGGCGTCGAGCAGACGCGTCCTCGAATGATTGAAACGTCGCTCTCACGATTCGTAACAGCGCTTTGCTGACAAAGGATAGAGGCCCTATTTTCATGTATCGCCAACTTGAGATCGCTCAGTTATACATGAGGCTGAGCACATCGCGAGCCCGCGCGACCTCCCTCCCGCGTACAGTGTTATGGGACTCATGCACTACAAGAAACACTGACCAATTATATATGCAAGTAAAACAGGGTGAGCTTCAACTGAATATGTCAGACGATAACATTTAACTTACCTACGTGGCTACAGAAAGCCTCGCGAAGCTGATAGTATGTGTACACTGTGGGCTAGCATTGAAAGCGCGAGTTGCCACGTATTTTCACGAAAACTTCGCGTCTCGCAAGAACGAATCAGATTTATCGTGTCGCGGAGGGCCCGGTTTGTTCACTGATGCAGGGAACATGCAAAGTCGTAGTGTTCCTTTCTTGCCAACGCGTTAACACTGAGGCTAGCACAGCCGAACAAGGGAGCGACTGCATAGTGCCGCCATTTTGTCGTCTACTAACCCTCCTCGAGAGGACGCTCCTCAATTCCGCTCGGTGGCGCGACAGTCTATGGGCATTGCGAATACCGGACCCTGTAATAGTTCCGAAATGCTGCTTGGCGTCGCCACCGCGCGCTATCGGCACTATCGGACGGTCGTGCGAGAGTACCAGAATCTTTTCTCCACTTTGGCAAAAAGAAAGAAAAGGCTTTGCAATGGGTACTTTAGGCAATATTTGCTGTGGCACTGTATTTATTTCTTTGCTGGCGGCGATGGCGTACGCGAGGAGATGCAAATCTTTACTTGGTGGTTAATGCGTACTACCGTTTAGTGCGTAGTTACGCGGCGTTCCCGGCAGGTACGCATTAACGAGGTTCCACTGTACATAACTCTTGTGAAAGTGCCAGCAGTAGTGTTATAGCTGGTAAAGCCTGGTTCCCTAAACAACATACAGTAGTAGCTTGCTACAAAACATAAGCTCTCATGTGTTGTGCCTGTGCTATGCCTGCGGGGATGAACTTTATGGTACTTTTTGCACCAATTTTGTGCTCACTTAAGTACAGTTGATGTCTTGAAGTATATGTAGGCTATTCAAAATTATTTGTATTTGTGAGTACTAGTTGATATTCAGATGAAAGAGCACAGCAGCTATCCGAGTTAATACAACACCATTCGACTCGATATTTGAACTTTTTTAATATTTGCACCTGCCTATTAACATTGGCTATTTTGTTTGCTAAGCTTGGAGGCTCAAGAGGATCAAGTTTTTGTGGCATTCTTCTGCATCTCCTTGCTTGTCCTTGTATTATCACAGATACTACAACAGCTACCTCGACAGCTGGGAGAACCTGAACTCTACAGGATTGGACTTGCAGGCAGTGGCCAAACACCTGACCAAATTGGCTGCCGCCGTGGCATCTGCTGTCTTTAAGGTCATCACAGGCGAGGAGGCCAAGGTCCTCACCTTGGACAAGTTCAGGGTGGGTAATACATTGAACCTTTGTCGTGGAAATGGAGTCATACTTCGGTATAATCTGTTATCTAGTATAAAGTAGGAAACTAAACAAAGTTTAGTTGCCAATTCTTACTTTACATAGTGATGAACCCGTGGTTCTGACTGCTTTGTTCCCATTTACTCTTATGCAGACGGTGGAACTCCTGGAGTGTTACGTTCTGAACGCTTCGTGTGCCCTGTTTGGTGAAGTCACAAACAAAGCCTCTGTGTCAGCAATGAGTGAGTCTTATGCTCTTTCATCACTCTGCTTTGGCAACTTTCATTTTCTGCCATGGTAACTTAGCAGCTAACGCGTTGTGCTGCTAAACTCGAGGCTGTAGGTGCGATTCCTGACCACGACTGCATTTTGATGAGGGCAAAATGCGAGAACACTCATGTAGTACCTAAATTTAGGTGCATGTTAAGGAACCCCAGGGTTTGAAAATTTATCAGGAAATGCCTATTACTGCATGCCTCATGATAATATCGGTGTCCTGGCATATAGAACACCAGAACTTTTTTTCTGCGAATTTCAATGCAGTTCAGTTGATATGTGGTAAAGTAGAATACTACTAATAATTCTAAATGTCTTAATCCGAATTGCACTTAAGTCAAACTGCACAACTGGTCCTGCTAAATTTCTGTGCATATGAGAAGGAGAAATACCCTATGAATTCAAACCATAAAAGCAACCCAAAGGTTATCTTGAACAAAATTCCCACACCTATTGATTGCCTTTCGGGGAAAAGTCTCATCACGTTTCCTATTGCATCAATGTACCTCCAAAAGAATAACATAAAGTGAAGGCATACACGTAGCTACCAGACATCTTGGCTTGCGGGGCTTTTGTACCCACTGCTGATACCTGCAAGATAAGGAGTGCCAGCTGCCAATGCGCTTGGCTGTAACAACCATCGTACCGAGGTGCATGCACAAGCGGCCAAGATGCACTCTCTCCTTCCCCTTCTGCTCACTCCTCCACTGTGCACATGCTTTTCAATGCGCCTGCATCTTCCTTTCTTCTGCCTCTTTCACTATGGTGCACTTGCCTATGGCCAGGAGAGCCCTGTAGTAGCCATCGCAAGCAGACATAGCCTCTGCTGTTTGGGCGACAGAGGTCGAGGACCATGCATGCTCGGTAGATTAGTTCAAGTCACCTCTTTATTCGGTTCTTTTATTTCGTCACTCCTGTCCTTTCCCTCTGATCTGTGCTTCCTTGTGGGATGCTACTGTTACCTTTCTCAACAATTGCCACCACTCATCCCCTCTGCCACCTCCGCTGCTCTGCTGCTTCGCACTGGCTGTAGCATGGCATAGTGCCACTGACATGCTGCTCCAAGATGGCCAAAGATTTTGATTGGGACACCACATCCAGCACTCTGAGCATGAGCTCCCCACGCACCTACCTTCTCTTAGCCAAAGAATCAGCCCGACCAACAGAATAAATCGCAGGGTTTACTACTGGCATAAGTGGGTTCTTGTCACAATAACAAAGCCTGGTTACAACGATTGAAGGGATGCTAAAGACAGACATTGAAACGCTATAAAATATCGCATTACCCTTCCATAGTCTTCGCATCATTTGTTTGGTACCAGGAGAGCCACTTGATTTCATAGGGCATCGTGACTCAAGGGGCTACGCAGTTCTTCAAAAATTCAAGTTGCTCATGCTTGATGTTTGGGCGTTATCATTGTACTAAACTTATTATAATACAGCTCATTTCTTCTTCCGCATTTGTTTTTTTCTTGTTGGCACTCCAAATGTTCGAGTGCTAAGACAGGAAGTTCAAGAAAATGCAAGAATCTTGAATGCATTTTTCTTTTGCTCTCTTTGCCTAGGGAAGCAAACCCTTCCCCCTGTATGTGAGTGTGGATCCAAACGGCCGCACAATCAATCCGTCCACTGTCCTGACCCGGCTAGTCATGGCCTACCTTACGGGCGAGCACCTCAAGAAGGTCACCAAGGAGAACTGCACCCAGCTTGCCGATTCAGACAGGGTAAGCATTAGAGTGTGGTTGTGGTATTTTTGTTGCCCTTTTAGCGTAGAGTAGAACCTTGTGGACACCTTTTTGAAAAAACACAAAAAATAAATGTACTATCCAGGAAAACGTATAATCTGAATCTAGTAAAAATCGAGTCTGACAAGCCCATTTCGAGGTGCAAGGGCAAAAAACATTTATTTCTTAAAAACATAGTGGGGCTCTTCAATTTTCGAACTTCTGGCAGCCAAAGGTTAGCCAGCTAGTTACGGTTCTCACAGAAAACAAAGTCATGGTCAAGTGTGTTGAAATCCCGAGACACCCGAAAGATTGCAAAATCAAACGCTAGGGGACAGCCAGCGCAAACGTAGACAAACGCTACCGCCGTGGCAGCAAACGAAACATTGCCTCGTGTGAGCGTCGGTTCTTTCTGCATTGCCCGCTTGTAAATATGTGGTTAGGTTTGCCGAAGAGCTGAAGCGATTATTCTCGAGTAATACGCAATCGGGATACAATCATGTATGTTCTCGCCCGTCCATGAACAAAACTGCTGTGCTGCTAACAGATTAACAGATGTAGCTCTGCGTAGTGCATGTAACAGTCACGGTACAACACGATGTGAAGTCTCACCGCGAAAAGTGATAGTTTGCCCGAAAGCGACAGCTGCCCGCCATTATCGCTAATAAAAATATCTGGGGTTTAACGTCCCAAAACCACGATATGATTATGAGGGACGCCGTAGTGGAGGGCTTCAGAAATTTCGACTACCTGGGGTTCTTTAACGCGCATCTAAATCTAAGTATGCGGGCCTCAAACATTTTCGCCTCCATCGAAAATGCAGCCGCCGTGGCTGGGATTCGATCCCACGACCTTTGGGTCAGCAATCGAGCGCCATAACCATGGTTATCGCATACTAAGTTGCGCACATGCGTTGATCAGTTAGCGTGCTGTTTTAACTTGAGACATGCGGTGGTATGTTCGCCACCACTCGTAATCGCACCATCTCGCACAGCGGAATGGGCTTTAGAAGATAACGCCAAGCGTAATGGCAACGGAAGGTGAAGTCCCCAAGCACCCGCATTGCAATCCGTCAAGTCCTTACAAAGATGGCAGCAAATGCGCATCATCTCTATATTTGGCGTCTGATAGCCAGAAACCTTCAAGAATTGTTCCAGAACAAATTTGTCCTGGCCACGAAGGAACGAAAGAACTGCCATGGTCCTGGCAGGTTCTGGCGACACGCGTGTAGGCAGAACTGTCCAGCCAGAAAAAAATGAACTGCTGTCTGGAAGTGTGCCGCGCGCTGGGCGGAGCAACCCTAAAATGAACGCGTTCTGGGAGAAAAGTGTGGAGGAAATGACGCCTTATCGGCCATACGCGCTAGGCACAATGGCAGCGTTGCTATGGTTACGTGGTGCTAGAGAGGACCTCTGTAGTGGCGCGGTGTGTTGTGCAGCAGCGGCGGCATGTGCGCCACGTGCGCTTCCGTAGGTCTCGTAGCGAACCGTGGCGGACTGGAGATGTTCGACAGCATCCATTCTTTTCGCTGCATTGTTAGCTCCGCAGTGTTCTCCCGGCTGTTGTTGTAGTCATGGGATCTGAACAAAAGTGTGTGGAACAAGTAAGTATCTACGTAGCGTGCTGCGGATGAAGGATTTGCAGTGCTCAGCAAAATTGCAGAACGAAACCACTGTGCTACAGAAAATACACTTTTTTTTTTAAAGCCATTTGAAGATTTTGACGGCCAGCGTGACCGCCTACCTTCGGTCATTGTGTGGTTGACAGAGAGCTGAGGATAGGAGGCATTGGACGAGGCAGTGGTTGAAGAGATGATCGAGCAATTTGGAGAAGACACGGAAGGGATAGTCGAGTAATTCAGAGAAGGCGCCGTGGGGGGGAATTAGGCACAGCGGAGCTTCACAAGTACACAAGAGGGGCTTTTTTGCACACTTGAATGAGAGCTTTTGGCTGCAGAACGTATCATACGACCGCAGTTTGCTGTGGTGCTGAATGTTGCTGCCGAATAATCGTATTTTCCAGGAACGTATTAACACGTAGCTCTATTGGGTTAACTTAGTTCGAGTTTTTGCGATTGCGAGCGTAGGGGCCAGGAAATCATACTAAGCGGGAACGTATTAGCGAGGTTCTACTGTGTATGATGCTAAGAGTACTAGAGGAAACTTGGCACTGATGGGCCTACGCATGCTGTGAGTGGAACATAGGCTCATCATAGCACAGCACTTCGTACAGTGTGCAAACGAATGTTTGGAATTATCTAAACTTTGATCTCTGGGCTCTGAACAAAGTTTCGGGCTCTTGTATTAAAGTTTCACATATAACTGAGCAGCTGTTGCCTTGTACCAGAACAGTGCCAGTAAATACAACAGAATCTCCATACCACTTAAAAACTTATATAATTTGGATTGACAGATAATTCATACTCCACGACTGGTCCCAGCATTTTAATAGGAGGAAAAGTACCACAAGTTCAAAGTCGGAGAACTGCCCAATAGTTGTTTTGAATAAGGTTTCATGTTCCTGTGGTCTACCATTCGAAAAAATGTTGCACTGAGTTTCCCCTTGCTTCAATTTGTTTCCAAAACCTTCAGATAATGTGACCAGCAATGTTAGGCACACATGAAGAAAACAGCTTACGAAGAGTGCCAGCTCCCAAAGGCACAGTGACAATTTTATTAACCGTCTCCAGTGCCACTAAGGCGGGTACTGCAAGTCATCATTGGGGTCAGCTGCATTCGTGTCAATCAGTCGTGTTTGCATTATCAATTGAGGGTAAATTTCAGGATTGAAATGCAGTAGACTCTCATTAAACAGAACCTGAAGGCACTAGGAATATACATTCTGTTTAACAAGAGTTCCATTTACTGAGACATGAACAGGGGTGCAGAATACAATATTGAAACCAATCATATCAGAGGCAGTTGTGCCATTTAAGCAGCAGTTCCGTTTAAGAGATTTCCGTTTACTGGGAGTCTACTGTTGTGAAGGTAATGCTATGCTAAGGTTAGTAACTCACTGAATTCTTTTTTCTTTACAGCTTCACCAGTACACCTGGATGGATGGTCCAGATGTCAACGAAACAGGATTATGTGTGCGATCAACCACAATGATGACGCTGGCACGTTCTCCAGCGCACGAACTCAAAGGTTAGTGTTACTTATACCGCAAATTGCACTCTGTTGGCGATAATGGATGCCGATCATTGCTTGTGGCTATGTTAAGGAGTGAGCTAATGTGTTTTTATTGCGACAGCAATTATATACTTAAGACATTTTAAGCACATTTTTGCTATAATCAGGGCAGTGGCGTTCCAAAAAGTACAATTGCAGCAGGAGGTTGAACAGCCTGCTCACTGGGTGTTGGTTGTCATGTGTTGGGCTGTGGGTGCAGGGGTGAGCCATAGGAAATCTGCACATCAGCTCGATGCGTCAGCATCATGCACATCATTTTCCTGCACACCTGCTATTGGAAATCTTGGATATTGGAGGCTAGCGAAGGAGAGTACAGTCACGCTCAGTATGTCTTGCAACATGAGAATGCATGGTCTCACGAGCTCAAAGATCAACCATGGCTTCTACTAGCCCTTATTTTCACCACTAAATGCTGTTTTCACACCTCAGGATGGTGCCAGATAAGAATGTCATTTAGTACTTGGGTCAATGATGGAAAGTTAAAGGGGCCCTGCGATGCTTTTGCGACTGCCTAATTTATCACTGGTATGTGTGTAGTAATGAATGCCGAGACGAACGCAAAAAGAATGACGAAAATTGATGCACGAAAACTGATGTTATTAGCTCTTCAAAGTTCAAAACTCGAGCAGACGATGACAAGAAACATTTCCTTTCGCATTTCACTCTCCCGCTGACGTCAAAGGCCATTTCCAATCACCGCGCGCCTCTTATAGAGACATAGCGGAAGTCTCGCCTCATGGTGGCCTTCACACAGTGCCTTGCCACCGCTCTTTTTGACGGCGTTGCAACCATGGCTACGACGAACCACGTGCGTCGCCTAGCAAACGGTCCCATGTTTTGTCGTGTAGTGCACACACCGAGTCTGGATGATCAAACAAACCTTGAGCGCGAGTCTTGCGACGTAGCAATGCCCTGCATGTTGTGCCGTATCCAGGCATGCCATTGTAAATTGAGAGTGTGTTGCTGAGCCCCGCACGGCGGGAGGATGGCCCCGAGGGCCTGGACAAAACGCTACCGCCCGATAACTCAGAAGGTGTGTTTAGAATTTTCCTTTTTTCGTTGACAGCATTGTGCCGAACTGAGCGTTACGTGTTTCGCAGCTGCCGGTGTGGCCAATATCGCCTGATGCTGCAAAAAAGCAAAACGCGGAAGAATTGTTTGATTACCATTCCCACTAGTTCCACAGTGCACCTAGCGTTGTGTCTGTTGTTTTGAAAGCACTACAGTATAACCTCATTACAACAGACCTTCATAACGAAGAGGATTTTGGTCTGTTGTAAAGGGAGTATGTAAAATCCAAGTACTGTTACAACAGACTTTTATGTAAATGCTGAATGGGTCTGTTATAACCGGATAGGATCACGAGTCACAAACATGGTCTTATTTTTAATGGGGGACCCAAAAAAAATGCGATTTTTGGAAAACCACATATTCAGTTTTTGTAGCCCATTTTCTATCTGATTCCAAAATATCTTCACTGAAAACTACGTAGAAGTGCTACAAAAAATTTTCTTTGCGTCTGGCAACTTGGCTAAAATTGCGGAAATAGCAAAAAAAAAAACAGCGTTTTTCAAAATTATAGCTCGGCAACGGCGCAACCGGGCACCACCATTTTGGGCTTGTCGTAAAGGGCATTTCTACGTGTTCAAGTTCTCCGTTTCAGCTAGCTCCTCCATTCAGTAACAAGCGTACAAAAAGCACATGTTTGAAGTTCAATTCAAGGCCTCCGATTGGCTGCTTCTGCCGTGATGCGCGCTTCGGGATCGTCGTCTGCTGCTTGTGCGTCGCGAGGTCGTGGCTGTCGAAAATTGCGCTACTTAGTGACGCGTTTGCACTCGTTCTGTGTTCACGGGTCGACGATGATTCAGAACGCTTTAGTTTGGCAGCTGCAAGCGGAAGCTCAATCATCTGATTACGATAGCGCGCCGCACTCGTCGCGAACATCGCATACGTGCGTAAAACACCGCAGACGTCTTCTTCTTATCAGCACTTCGGAGCTTATGACGAAGGCCACCGCGGGACAACTCTTTGTACTCGCAATCGAGCATCACGTACTTTGAAACATCAGGCACCGCGGCCACGCACATCGCAACCGAGCTTTCTACTCGATGTCGTGGCTAGGCCTAATTCCCCTCACAGTGCCGATGTGCGAGACAAATCCGAACTTTGCGGGCAAGAACATCGCGTTAGCGGACATACGAAAGCGAAGAAGCCACAATATCCTTCGTCACAAGCAACGAATCGCATCGCCCGCTGGCTCCTAAGAACAGCGGATGGAAATTTTGCGCATCGGCAGTGGACCCCCCCCCCCCAGCTCGCCGCGCAGCGACCGCTCGGAGAAGCGGTGGCAGCGGCTAGCAATTTCGCGCGTCAGCATCCCAAAGCGCAACACTAAGCACGCTGCGCGCCGATTTTTTGTCGCTACAGCTAGGCATAGCTGATCATTGACAGACCAGAGATCGTCTGCGGCCTTCGTTCTTAAATCGGTACGTCGATATCCGCGGCGCGCTGTTCCCGTCCCGAAAGTATGCTAAGTGATGTTTGAAGTTGGAAGTTATTGAATTTGGTATGTCCGTGGTAGAAAAGTCCGCCGTAAAGGAGTCCTGACCACCTTGCTGGCCTGACATTTTAGGCAATTATATCCGAATGTCCGTTGTACCAGAATCCATTGTAAACAAAACTCAATCAATTTAACAAATACGGAGGTCGGCATAGTGCCGCAAATTGGTATGTAATATCCGAATGTCTGTTGTAAACAGATCCGTTGTAACGAGGTTATGCTGTATATCAGTTAGAAACAGAAGTGATTTGTTTCTGAGAAAGCATAAAAAAGGGGTTTTATCCTTTTTAGGGCTCAGTTACTTGGCCTAGCTATATGAATATTACATGGTACTTGTCGCGTCAAGCCAATCAAAATGCACGGCCGTTGTCGTCCCTGCCACATGACGAAACGTCACTTCCCATAACAAAAATAGCCGGCGTGTGTCGCTTTAGTTCGAAATCAAGGTAGTTTATCCGGTGAAATAAAATTATAACGGCTTCGTTTTCGGCATTCGGCATTCCACAGTACCAGAACATGCTTTGGAAATGACATGCTTAATTTGTGTCGCAGGGCCCCTTTAAAGTTGAAGCCAAGTGCAACTTTTGAGCTCATGAGGCCATGCTCCTGTGTTAGCGCGATAGCGTTAGAGAGCTCGTGTCGCAGAAATTCCTGTGTTGGCAACGGTGACACCGTCGCTACCGATGCTTGTGAGCGAAAAATCGTGCGCGACCGAAAAATCGAGAAAGGTGCAAATAAAATAAACAATAAAAATCTTCGGTCCCATTGAGGATCGAACCCGGGCCGTTTGCGTGGCAAGCAGATGTCCTACCACAAAGCCACGATGTTACTTGCAACTGCTTCGGAAAAAAACACTACATAAATGTCATGTAGTGGAAGGAGTCTCCTTAACGCATTTTGTTCGGCAGGTGTCACGACGATTTGTAGGCACATTGGCGAGGCCATCAAACTACGTTTTTCGCGTGACGCCATGCGTCAAAAAAGCTGGTATAGTGCACACATCGCCGCTAGAAATGCAACTTGCAAACAGCTCCAACAAACGACAACTACTGTGTCCATCTAGCGGAAAACATATCAAACAACCAGCAAAACACTAGATAATGTTCTGCCATCTGTGAGACATTGTAAAAAACATGTTTCGACTACAGAAATGGCCACACTGCACAGTTTGCTATCTATGAGTGCCGGCAGGACATTCATGTCAAGTAGTCGCTCTCACGTCAAGGTTGTCTTGGCGACGCTGATGCTTGGCCTCCGCTTCTCAAGCTCGAAGTTCTGCGTCATTTTGGCGTCGTTGACGCCTGTGATTGGCTTCCCGCGCTCGTAGTTTGGGATCCATGCCACGGCGACGACGCTTCATTTCAGCTTCCCTGGCTCTCAGCAAGGCATCTTCATGGCGTTGTTGGCGTTTGACCTCCGCTTTCCTGGCCTGACCACGTCACGCGTGCGGGCATGTGTGTCTGTGTGTGCGTACGTGTGTGTGTAACAACACATCAATAAGTATGCATCTTAGTGGTAGAAGTGTGCACTAGGGGCCGGATTTCGCTATCGCATTCAACTCTTAAAGGAGAAGCTTAAGGGTCCCCCAATTTTTCTAAGTCATATTCAGCTCAACTGTACGTCCCTTTCCTAAGCCTAGCAGTGGCATCGTATGCAGCCAAGTGCACATGTAGTTCATGTGTGCGCTTGGCTTTCTAGGTTGGCATTACTTCCTACTGGGACCAGGTCAAAGTACTACTTTACAAGAGTGAACCAAAATGTCTGGTGGCTTTATGCATGCGGTGTTTTTGTGCACCTACGTTTGGAGGTCATGTAATCTGAGCTTCGGAAATGCGGCGTGGTTGAAATGCTGGAGCGAGTAACAACACGAAATGCCTGTTTCAAGACTAGCATACATACTCCCCACTGCCAGCACTCCTTGTCACATCAGCATTGTGTCAGCGAGTGCTTGTAGTCGTTAAATGAAATCTGTTTGTGTTGTCTTTGTGTGACACACATTTGTTTAGATTGTAAGTGAATATTTAGAGCCATTCATACAGCCTAAATAATTACAAACCTTACTTCGTGTGATTCTCTCACGTTCTCCTATCCTAATGGGTGCTTTGCTTTTCGGCCAAAACTGCGACTTTTTTTTTGCGACTCCGCCACATCCCACTGTGCAGACTGGAGCACGCGGGAGTACTCGACGTGGACTGAGAGCGTGTGGGAAGAGGCATCACTGCAGGTGTTCCTCATGCCCAGCTTCCGGCAAGAGGTGTCGGTCCTCGTCGGAGGCATCGCCGTGTTCCTCATCTCCCTGCTCACTGTGCACTGCGTGAATCAGCAGGCCCTGGTGCTGTTCACGCCACGCGCCCTGGTGGGCATCTAGGGAAGCGACACAAATCACATTGCTTTGGCCGACTGGACGAGCCACCAGGCAGGCGACGATAGTGGCCAACTGCCGCCCCCCGCTGAGGTATAGAGGCACGCAACCACCCCGGGACAGCCGTTAACGTGACACCCCCTCTTTGCTTGTTCTATAAAGTTCGTTAACCACCCTTCTTTACTTTCTAGTTTGCGGTTTTTAAGCTGTGGTGCCGTTCTGACTTAGAAGTCTTCTCGTGTGAGAGGATTACCTTGTGTGACTGCATAGAACTGTGAAAACACTTCAGGGAAGTTCTCATTGTTTATAAAACCTTTTGCAATAGGCGTTCTTTCTCGTCTATGGGCCTGTATCTGTTTTTGTATGCGAAAGGAAGACGTACGAGACTCGGACACAGAATGAACGAAAAGAACAACGAAAGTGTCGGCTAATATTAGCGGGAAGGTAGCGACACTGTATGATCTTTGAATTAACAGTCTTCCTTTGTGTTGTCCCCTGTTAGTTCCCCTTTTGTACATGCTCTGTATACCCACTTTTTCAAAGCATGAATGCCTATTCACTTTTTCGGCTTTCTGTTGTTTCTAAACACTGCAGTGCAGTTTGCTGCATGTTAGGCTTCATTTATGTTACAAGTGATTTGAATGTAGTTTTGTGTGAGAAGAGAAGTTTTCCTGCAATTTCTGCTTGCATAGGTCCGGAGCATATGCCAAAAAATATATATTATACACTGAGGGTTGAGATGTGTGAAGTCAAGGAATAACACTTGTAGCCAAAGTCGCAGTATTACAGCACAGTCATGTGGGATGGTGCGTGCTCTGCAAGTTGTTTAGTTACTTGCAGTTGTGCACAGAATATCCCTTAAGAAACTGGAATATAAGTGTAGCCATTCTACTATGGGTTCTTTAGAAAGAAAGCTTTCCATTTGAAGTGTGTCGGGTCCATGAATCAAATCTGATAATCTCTGCTTTTTTCTTTTTGTAATCATCATACTGAGATGCCCAGGCAGTTAGCCAGTACTAGTTATTACAGTCGCAAGTTGATCAGTAGCTCAAAGCACAGAAAGCGAAGTCTCATTTTTGGGGGCTTGCTTAGTCCTGCTCATAAGGCTACGATGATCACTTGTACATCAGAACTTTAAGTGTTTATTAGTTTTATTCGCTTATAGATTTCCCATCTTTCATTCTACACAGCCGATTTCTCGTAATCTATTAGGTGACCCATTTATTGCATGGACGTAGGAAGAAAGTAGGTCTAACAATTAATATTGGATTGATGATGTACCTGCAGTTGGAAATACAGTACACTCTCATAAAATGGAACCTGAAGGGACCGGTAAAATGTGTTCCATTTAAGGGGGGACACTGCGCCTGAAAACTTTTTTTACAATTCTTTACCAATTTAAATCAAACTCACTGAGTTTATGTATATTTGTGCGCTGATTTCAAATATGCAATTTGTTTCCTAGTACAATGTGTAGTTTTTGAATTCCATGTGCCATTTCGGGAGCCCCAGTTTGCCTAAACTGAGAGAGTTACAAAGTAATTAGGCACATTAGAATGACCTGGAATGAGTACAGAGTGCAAGAAAACAAGAATGGATGTTCTAAGCCCATTTGAACAAAAGTTGTGGCATGTTGAATATTTGTGGCTGAAATCCCAGCTTGGAGTAGACTAATTTGGAATGTTCATCGTGCCATAACTTTTGTTCAAATGGGTTTAGAACATCCATTCTTGTTTTCTTGCACTCTGTACTCATTGCAGGTCATTCTGATGTGCTTAATTACTTTGTAACTCTCAGTTTAGGCAAACTGGGGCTCCCAAAAAGCATATGAAATGTTTGATATTTTAAAAACTACATGTTATACTAGAAAAATAATTGCATATTTGAAATCTGCACACAAATATGCATAAACTCTGCAAGTTTCATCTCAATCGACAAAGAATTAAAAAAAAAATTTCAGGACCCATGTCCCCCCTTAACAGTAGTTCTGTTTACTGAGAGATGAACAGGGGTTCAGAATTCAAGTATGAAACCAATCATGTTGGAGGCAGTTGTTCCATTTAAGCAGCAATTTCCGTTTACTGAGAGTCTACTGTAATGAAGTGCGATTGCATTGCATGCCTTTTGGTTTTAGCCAGGAATGAAGCACACCGATGTTATCTGACCTAAGTAATAGTTAACTGAGCAGGGCTCAGTTCATATCTCGACTCGAGTTTGTCTCTCCCATCAACAGTCATATTGATTGCGCAGCTTGAGCTTTCCCTAAGATAAGTAGAGCGAATGCCGTAGCATCTTCTGATTGGTGCATCTGTAATGCTGGTAGATTCTTGTAGCAAAGCACTGGCAGTTGTGGCCTCATAACAGAAAGAAGCTATGGAAATGCATCCACTGGTGCTGCACGTCTGAGTGCCTATGTTTGCTTGGCTGGCACACCCGCCTTTAAATAAAAAAAATAGAAAAGCAGGTGCAAGTTGTCGGATACAGAGTGAGTGTAAGTTTTACTTGACTGAGAATGGTTCTTGCGAGTTCTTCGTCCTTACGTTCACGTTCTAGTGTCTAGTCGGCCCAAGAAACAGTATTAATAAACCATGCTGCATTTTAGATACTTTTTCTATTGCTTTAGTGACCTCTCTTATAGCTCACACTGGTCTCTTGACAGCTTTTATTCCATTAGTATGGTCCCTTGTGCAGCCATTTTAGCGGGATGCCGCAAAACCATTTTCCTTCTTGCAGTGTCTCATGTCACGCTGTGTGCTACAGACAAAAACTCCTTTCTTCTAATTCATAATGTCCTACTGGGTGCCACAAGCAATGCCGTTGTTTAGGCACTTGCTGTTTGTCCATTGGGGGTTGCCAACGAATGTGCCTGCATCGGCGTGTGGGAGGCGGGAGAGGCCTTTATTCCTGCCGTGTTTGGGCTCAAAGCTGCTGACCCAGCGCACCTCCTTGCACGCTTTGACAGCGATCAGTTGTAGCAGCGTTTTGCTCCCAGATTTGATTTGTTGTTTTTGCATTGTTTACTGTATCAAGGCTAACTTTGATACAGTAAACACGCATGAAATGAATTACTGGATCCACCAAAGTGAACCTGTAATGTGTGCCGCTGATATCAGTCTGGTAATGAATACTTGCTAAAAAATGTGTAATGAAGCTATTTTCAAGTTAGATGCTACTTCGCTATGATGAGGTTAAGGTGTACTGCTACTTAAGCCACTTTTCGAATTTGTCTCTGAGGAGCGAGGAGGAAAACAACAACTAGGAACTATTCACGGGCTCAAAATGAAGGATGTCATCTGTGAGCAAAGCTTGAATGGTCATTTCAACATTTTGCACACCGCGTAACGAGTTCTTCGTTAGCCACTGCTGCTGCTGATCGTTTCTCTGCGAGTGCGGGGGAACTGGGACAGAGAAAAAAAAGTGCCTTTGTCTGCCAAACTACTGTGATTTGTGTGAAAAACTCTTTTGAAATGCCAACAAGTTGCGACCGAGCGAACGAAGTTCATTGTGTGAAGTCCATTCCAAGAAAGCGTTGCATCACTTGTGTAGGTGCAGTGATCATCACAAACTGTTCTCCATCGAGGAGGCATGTGTAATTTTTCTTCTTTTATCTATTCTCAGGTGTGCATTCTTTTAAGAATGCATCACACCTTTTCTGTTTTTCTAGGACAAGTGTGTGTGTGTGTGTGTTCAATGCGATGTATAAAGTGTATTATATTATACACAATATTAATTTTTTTTCTTCCAGAAGTGCATATGTGTAGTGTGATGCAAAAGTGTGATATTTATTGCAAGACCCCCTGCATGTTAAGTGCTTAACATAGTAGTATACCATGCAAGAAATGGAAGTGAAGCGCAGCACTGTAATTGAAGCAGCCAACAGTGTGTCTTCAGAAAAAGTGAAAAACACTTAAAAAGTTAAATTTCAAGACATGGTATGCGAGACGTAAGTGAACGTGTCTTCATTTGTTTATAAACCTCTCCGCTTTCATGTAGCTCGTAGCCTTTTGTCTTTTGTAGTCACATTGTCGGCACAACCATGTGCTTGTTGCTGATGCGTGCATGTGCTTATTGCTGATGCGTGCTTGTCCTAGAGTGTGTGTAATAGTCTAGTCCCGGAAAATTCACCTGTGACTCTACGTCTTAAAACATTTCTTGTAAGGCTTGCAACTGTTGGTGGTTGCAGATTTCTTCGTTGTTTACAGCAAAACTATTCCGTAACAAACTCAAAGAATGAGCTGAAATTTGTGAAGTCCATTACTTATACTATCCATTATCCACCCTCACAGCCAACATGCCTAAAAGCAGGGTGTGATCACTAAACATTGTGCAATGCGACGCTGATGCTAAAGCCCACAGAGCACATTTGACAACTGCACAAAAATGATTTTCTGCTGCATCTTCGTCCCCGAGATTACTGCGTTCTTAGCTGTGGACGTTTATCCGTCTCTGACATCGTCAGCTGTGCAGAAGAGGCAGTGCAGTGGGTCTTATTAATGCACAAAATGAACAGTTTGCAGTGCAATGCTGTTGCCTCCACAAAGTGCTAATGAGCCTTTTGCAGTAACCATGCAAGATGGGGGCATAATTCATATTTTGTAACTATATAGTATTTCATTTACAGTTATTACCATATAGTACCAGGTCTTGTCGCTTATCCAAGTGGTAAGGGGAGTGGCCTCCTCTGAGCCAATAAAAAAGGTTGGATAGACGTGAATTATAACAGTACACTACCCCAATGAGAAAGACCGCTTGGCTTCACATGCACAGTTTTTTGTTGTGCCTGCAAATGGCCACTGCAGATTGCACTAAATATCTTATTAAAGCCATGTACTTCACGCAAAGCACTCAATTTTTCACATTTCTTCTTGGTGCTAAATGGACGCACTAAATGAACAAGGACAGAGGAAAAAGAAGAACACGATGCTCCTCTGCCCTTGTCTGTTTAGCACTGTAGTTTTTCAGTTATGAATTACCGCTAACTCGCCCAAGTTTCTCTTCTGGTTACTATGGTACGTGATTATAAACTTGAACCTCCATTAAGGTACAGCATATTGGGTGCACATAGCCATAAGTGGGTGCAGTGGCAAGGTGACAGCAATAGTGATTGGGTTCTTGACAGTGCAGCTAGTTAGGCACATTGTCAGGTAGCCAACTGCTTGCAGGAGTTTCAGGTTGTTCCATCAGATAAAGTATCGGCAGCGTCTTGCGCCACCACGTTTCAGCCTGATTGGGGCAAAATGGTGATAAATCTTCATTGTGAAGTAAAATTGGCTTCCTGTATGCATAAGTTTCTGTGGAAGTTCAAGGAAAATTACAAGATTCCTTCGTTATATTTGGCAACCAATTGTAAACAACTTTGTTAAACATGGTTTCACTGTGTTCAGAGCCATAGTCACAGCCGCAGTTCTGCAGTTTTGCTTTAGGGAAGTAATGTTACTACCATATATGTTTCTTTTCTACATTACCAAGGCTAGTTGTTGTACTAGTGCTATTAGCAAGTGATTTTGACAATGCTTGCTTTTTTCTGTGAGTGCAGAACCGAAGCATACTTAAACACTGTGCAAAGCTGTAACGATCTAGGTAGTCAGCACCAGAGGCATAAGTTTCCTATTTGCTCAGGATAAGGGTTAAGGAATCAAGCTGTACCAACTATGATATAAGCGACATATGCAAAACAAATTTGTCATTGTTCTGTTCAAAATTTGAAAGTGTGTTTACACAAGGTTCATTCAGCAGTATACTACATGTCTAGAATAAAATGATGCCGCTAATTAGGGTTGCTAATTAGCACAGGGGGGTGGGGGCAGGCCAGCCCCCGCTCCTTCTTAACCAACGCCTCTGTTCAGCACTGAACCAACAATTGCTACACAAGTGCGATTGTGCAGACTCCACTCGATAATGCTTGCACTTCAGAAATATGGACAGCGGACGAAATCTGCTCTCACAGCAAGCTTAAAATGATATCACTGCTGTGAAATGCCAGGTGGTAGTCTTTGGCGGATGAAACAGCAACCACAAAGTGCATGGCTAGCTATTTTTATTGGCGGTGTAGTGGTGCACTCGCATCAACACGCCTTGAGAATCCACTGGTCAAAACTGAAATGTAGCTGGCTTTTGCACTAAACTTCGGTAGCCACAAGTTGGGGTGAGCTGTAAAAGTCATCAGGGCTTATTGCTCCAGAGTGCTACCAGGAAAGGCGCACATGTGCTCTGGGTGCGGCAAAAGAGATTGAATGCAGTTGCACTCTTGAATGCAATTCGTGTGCTCCCTTTTACATTGGGAGCACACGAATTACTGCAGCTGTTACTGCAGCATGTGCTGCTGCAGTAACACACTATCAAGGAGAACTCACCCTTACTGTTCATGTTTACACGATTCAACACGTTAAGAAAAGATAAATGGTTTCTCAGTCAATTACTGGAAATTGCTGGGATGCATTAGACATAAGATACTGACGATGAGTCATGCCATGAGCAGTGACAAGGCTTGCTAAACGGAATGCTAAAGCAAGAAGTGGTGATGCATTCACCGGTAAATTTTCATGCCGGCTGCTCTCATGATTTCATAGATATCAGTAACGTCACTCCTCAGGGCTGCTGAATTGTTTACCAAGAACAAATGATTGTACATAATGAATAGGAAAATGGAGAGAAAATGTTATCATTTTCCTTTTTCTTACCTTTCTCGCACAAAATGGAGCCCAAATACACAAAGGTACTGTAACATCTGAATGTTGAAGTCATCTGCTCGCATGAAGTTCAATAAAAAAACTTAGCCTTTGGACTGCTGTAAGTTTCAACTTGAACTAGCAGTGTACCAATTTATAATAATTTTGTTTCTACATAATATCCCTCTGCAGTGTTTTGTGGCTGCGTGGCACACAACTTCATGCACAGGAATTGATCTGCGCTTCGTGTATGTTGTCTCTATGCTAAGGCTCGTTGACACTGAAGGCAGAGCGGCCAAAGTGGCACAGCGGATTTTCAATGCGGCGAGGCGGCGAGTGCTTGTACCTGTTCAGACCGCATGGCTCTCCTCGGATGCCCGTGCGGCCGAGGAGGCGGGGCATCTCGCACTTTTGTGGACGTGTCTCCATCACGTGGCACTGTTTGTCCACCCTTGCCACCGGAGCCATCTGCGCAGATCTCGCGCCTTTTCCAGCTCAGCCCAATGTTTACACCAGCGCCACCGCTGCATGGTGTTCTGATTGGCTGTGGCAAAGCAGAGACCTTCGGCGGGCAGAAAAAATCGGTCCTCGAGGATCCAGCTCACCGCCTTGTTTTCCGCCCGCTTTTGCCGCCTGGAGCGGAGGTTTCCTCCGCTTTCCCGCTCGTCCGCTTCGGTCGCCCCGCCTTCGGTGTGATCACGAGCCTTAAGGAAACTAAAAACCTAAATGTAGACATATTTCACAATATATACTCTTTTGAGCAGCGTTTTTTTCAGGCTGCACATATATATGGGGACTTGCGACTATGCTACAAGCTTTGTCATGCCACAGCACAGAAGAGAGATAACAAAATAAATGTAATTGTAATGGAGGAAGCACAATTGCTTCTTTAGTGTGACCTGTACAGTAGGACCGGAATAATGCAGCAATTCCACTTCCTTTTTCCTTTTTTCCAATTTGTGAGCAGCCTGAGCAGCACTCTGGCTATGTTGTTGATAAGGGAAAAAAAAGTGAAAGGAATAACTGCATTTGGTTTTCTTAAAAGGCTCTTAGCATTGGTGTCTTGTATATAGAAAGTGCAGGTTTGCCAGAGATTCTAGAAGCGATTTGTTGCGCTTGGCAACTTTTGCCTATTGTTTGCCATCGCAATTGTGTACAAAAAAGCCCCCTTTAATTCGTGGTATTAGGTCAGGCAGGTCCTTTAACTGGGACATCATATGATACTGATCTTTATTAACCAGTTATTTAGATGATGGAGCTACACAGCATGTCAATCCTGAAATAATGTTCATGTGCACATGAGAAAGCATTGAGCCCCAATGAGACTGCCTGCACAACTCTAGGTTCTATTTGCGATTTCAGGTGATACATGGTTATCTTCACAAAATTAAGCCACAGAAGAACCAGTAGCGGGGCAGGTTTAATACAATTGTTCTTCATAAATGGAGAATGGGATGCAGAGTATGAGCAATACAAAAAGACATCACACTCACTTGAAACAAATTTCTATTTAAATAAAATGTCTATATGTTAACTACTCGATCAGCCTAGTAAAATTTAGTGAAACTAACGGAACTAAAGCAAGGATCTTTGGATAATTGCCTTTTGCACAAATCATCTTGGGTGCAACGTGTAAAGATGCACAGGTCTTTAAGAATACGCGGTTCTTTGTGTTATGTTATGGGGGTGCACATCAATCATTTTTATAGTTAAACTGTACATAATTATTACATGCAGTTCAATTGTACTCGTGCCCATAAGATAAATCCAATGAACGCTTATATGAGGACAGGTTGTTGGCTGGTATATAGGCACCTGTGATGCATCTAGCAAGATAACGAGTATTTTATTAAAGACCACGGAACTTCTGACAGTATTTCCATTTTACGTACTTAAATGAATGATAACGTGTATAACGCTATTTTAAGAACTTGGCTCTAGGATGTGGCTGTAAACCACAGTGGTCTAGTGGTTAGAGGTGCTCGACTGCTGACCCGCAGGTAGTGGGATCGATCCCGGCCGCGGCGGCCGCATTTTCGATAGAGGCGAAAATGGTTGAGGCCCGTGTGCTTAGATTTAGTTACATGTTAAAGAACCCCAAGTGGTCAAAATTTCCAGAGCCCTCCACTACGGCATCTCTCATAATCATATTGTGGTTTTGGGACGTTAAACCCCAACAATTATTATATTATTATTATAGGATGTGGCTGTGAATGTGTGTAGTTCTCAAAAAGCAAGCCATTATTTGAGCTCGTACCACACATTCAATATTTTCGGACTTTCATTAAAGCACGCAAACTGCTGCAAGACTGAGATAGCACAATACACTTTTTACAACAATGAAAGTAAGCATTACTTTCATCTAATGTGGCATGCTGTACAGTGAAACCGTTTTATGTGATTATCGTGTCTGAGGTTTCCAGTTGAAAAACCTGCACCTTTCTGCTGAGCACCTTTTTTTTATAAGAACAGCCTGTTTTTGTCCACAGTTGTACTTGCAAATATAGAGCGCATTACAGCTGAAGTGTATGATTGTATCTTTGTTTACGAGTGCAGGAGTGACTTGCATGTGGCTTTACATCTACTGTATGAACAATGCTTGTTGAACAAGCATTGTTCACAAATCGCAGTGCTGTTTTGCTCATCTCGCTTTGTATTAAACTCGCTTTAAAAACCACATTGTGTGTTGCGATTACTTCCCTCGCACGCCACGGGAGGCATACATACACAAGGAGTTTAGAAGTACTTACGCCCCAGGCAGCATCATGTTTCCAAGATGTGAGAAAACACAGAATATTTCTAGAGTCCAGAAATGCAACCTGGCCTTTCAAATGCACTACATATACTAGCAATGAGATCAACATAATGTTGCATTGTTTTAAACACTGCAACCTATAAGTGCACTGATGAATCATCAACATTTTCGTGGAATTGACACTCCCTAAACCTTAGACCTTAACTGCAGAGTCGGCTCACATCCGTTAAAACTCGTTAGAGCTTTGAATTTTTGTTCGGATTATACGGAGTTAAAGGTAGTCCGAAGCTGTCCAGCACTAGGGAAATTATAAGCATGAGGACCACGCTCTGTTCATAGCTCCACACTTACCCGTAAGTCTTCTAATCTATGGTGTTTATTTACTAATGCCAATACGCACACGTAGTCTTGGACAAATCAAATCTGAACAAGAAACCGCAATGCATGCCACCTTTAACAAGTAGTAATTACTCCAATACATTTTCACACCACTCCTTAATCCAATCATCAAATAGCACTCTAAGTGTGCTAGTTGAAGCCATGCTGGCATTATACAAATTGGCAAAATAATAAAGAAATGCATCATAGTAAGCCCTAGCATGTTCATATCTCGGTTGGCCCCGACTTTACACTATTTCATTGCGCAAGCAGCAAACCGACCATTGGAAAGCATAAGGTTCAGGGCAACAGCGGGGGACAACTTCTTGGTAATTAAGTTGAGAATCGGAGAGAAATTGCACCATGAGGGTGAAAGCAAGTGAGGGCAGCTAGATTACTCTCTAGGTAAGACACAGTTTAAGCATTAAGGGAGCAGAACAAAAAAATTTAGGCAACACCGCTCTAGTGGTGCCTTCGTTTCTCTTTCTTCCTCGCTTTCGTTTTCTCTCATCTCTCTGTTTTTTCTGTCTTTGTTTGTCTGTTTCAATTTCTTTCTTTCTCTCTTTTTATGCTATGCTTTACTCTCCCTTCCTCTTTTCCCTCCTCCTCACCCTCACTTACCTTTCCCTCTATCTTGCTGTACTATACAAGGCTATGCTATGCTCTGCCCGCGTGCCTGGAGAGCAAAGTGATTACAACGCTCACCTTTGGATCGCGTGTACGAATCCCGCCTCGCTAAGAATTTCTCTATTTTTCTTTCTTTCTCTGCCTCTCTCTACTCATTCTCTTGTCTATCAAAGTTATTGCATCCCACGCCAGACAAATCAGCCCACATGTTCTGGGAGCAAAGCAGAAGACAAAGAAAAGGACAAAGAGTGTGTGTTGGTTCATGATGATGATAGCGTTCTGTTTGCTCTGCGCAGACTTATGGTCGACTTAAACAGCTCCGCTGTTAAAAATATGTGCGAAAGCCATCAACACTGAGAATAGCTGGAGGCTTCTTGAAAGATACTTATTTCATTTAGGGAATGATCCACCTGAAGGCATGTAGTACTTGCACAGGAAAATCGAAGTGCTTCAATTAACAAACTGAACTGCTTCAAAACGCGCTAACATTAAACATAACAGGCCAACTACATTATGTTCAATTGAACATGCTCAGTCAGGTCTGAAAGCAAGCTCATGTAGGCAGGCACCTTTAGCTACTGTCGGAGCTTTTACGCACCATGTGTGGGTATTCCCGTTTAGGGCCATTTGCACGAACTGTTAATGCAATAGGAGCCTCACCTACTAGCAGAGCTGCAGCAAAAGGCAAATCTCAAGTCAAGTTACTGCAATTAGAAAATGTTTTTTTAACTCAGTAGTGTTAAAGAGCTCGCTTTACACAAATTCTGCTGTTGGCGTTGTTGGTTGCCAGAGAAAAAAACACGATGGATGCAAATAATAAAAATAATAAATATGGGTCCGAAGTGAAATCGAACTCAGGCCCTCAGCATGGCAAGCAGGTGTTCTACCACAGAGCCACATCTGTGCTTGAAACTACTTAAGAAAAAAAACACCTATACAGGTGAGCGCAAGGAATCACGTTGACACATACAAAAATCGCGTGGCAGAAGCGTACATCACACAAGGCATCATACCATGTAAACTGCACGAGTGGGTGGTTTAAAGGCCTACCTATTGAAAAGCGCTCATGCATATCTAATCATCATCAGCAACAGCATCAACAAAGTGTGCAGCTGCGTATGTGCACATATTGCCTTAGACACATAGTGGGTACTTTGCTAATTTGCAGAACGATGAATATGGCACAGTGGGCACTTCGCAACTGTTCTTGAAGTAAGCATTCTAGGAGTTTAATGCGGCCACTGTCATGTGCACCAACATTCATTCCTTGCCTCGCAGTGCTGTTGAGGTGTTCCTCGAGAAGCGAAGCGTGGCAAACAAATGAGAAGATAATGCGAACGGGGCCCGACTACATTATCGCATTTTACTCCAATGTCCTCCAAGATTTTCTCTTTGTATTCCCCAATAAGAAGTACTCACTGAATGCACTTCTCGTGTTTATTTAACGTACGGATTCCATTGAGCACTTACATAAAACTAAAAATTTCAGAACGTTTTCTAAAAAATAATTTGGGAGGCAGAGGGTCAAAAATGGGATCTATGCACCTAGTCTAGGAGTGCAGTTCACAAATAATATAATGAATGGCATTGCTTATAGACATATTTCAAAGACAAAATTCACCCGTGTGTTAATAACCTATCCATCAAAGCAATAAATTTTCTGTGGCTAGTTAAGGGCAGAGTTGAGGAGCTTTCATAACCCCAGTGTATCTTTCTAATGTTAAACCATGCCGCTCAACAATGAGATTTCATTTCGTTAATTACTTGAATTTGAACAAGTGCAAGTTGACTGTGTTTTCATTGTCATATGTACCAGCAACATTTTGAGTCCTTTTCCTGCTGTGAGTGAAATTTAAGACCTACGGTATCTTACACACATGCATGTTTATGCGTTTGAGCTTTGAAATTTTCTGCAAGGCAGCATATTTTGCAACGTATTCACTGCGATTCCACATGTGCAGTCCTTTGTCGAAAGTAAATGCACATGTCGAAAGTATGCGTACAAGTATGTGTACGTGTTTTTAAGTGCACACACCAGGCTGACTGCTGGCTGTTTAACGGAATTTCTGTGCTGGGTCACAAATTTCAACGCCCACGAAAATGAAAACAATACTCGTACTTCTCATTCATAGACAAGTTTGGATTGTCGAGTGTTCCTCAAGATCTGAACAGCATATGTGATGAAGCGAGCAGCCTGTACACTTTTTCAAAAGGCTGTTACAGGCAACCCATCACAAAGCAGTATAAGGGCCAGCTGGCTGTTGCTGGCTTTCACTTTTACCGTGAAAAGGTGCGCATATCTGTTGTCTTGCTGAGGTGAACAAAAACTGGCATCAAAATTGGCAACCTATGCATCAAAGATTAATAACCACGGCACCGGATTAATAACCAAGGCAACAGAGTAAATCAACTGCAGATCTTACGTCTAAGCGCTTGCACACGACCTATTCAAATGGCAACCCCGCCACGGTGGTCTAATGGTTATGGTACTCGACTGCTGACCCGAAGGTCACGGGATCGAATCCCAGCCGCGGCGGCTGCATTTTCGATGGAGGCGAAAATGTTCGAGGCCCATGTGCTTAGATTTAGGCGCATGTTAAAGAACCCCAGGAGGTCGAAATTTCCGGAGCCCTCTACTACGGTGCTCCTCATAATCATATCGTGGTTTTGGGACGTTAAACCCCAGATATTATTATTATTCAAATGGCATGGTCTCCCATTCAAAGCTACAGATCTCTAGTGGTGTTTTGTGAACATGCCACAGCATATAAATTCGTCTGGGTCACACATATGTGCACTTTGGTTTGAAACACAATGCTGCGTTGATGTGTTGCTAAGCACTTGCACATGACCTATTCAAATGGCGTGGTTTCCTATTCAAAATAACAGATCTCTGGTGGTTTTTTGAACATGCCACAGCATATTAGTTCTTCTGGGTCTTGCATACGTGCACTTTGGTTTGAAGCACAATGCTGCGTTGATGTGTTGCTTGGTCTGCGCTAGATAGGAGAGAGCGAAATGTTCTTAGGATTTGGTTTCAGTAACAGTAACGCCAAGCAATGAAAGCTATACCAATGAAATAGCATGGTAAGCATTCTAAGGCGTGGCCCTCACTCTTCTGGCACTCTGTAATCTATAAATGCCAGCAAAGTTGTATCAATGCACTAGTAGAAAGGTGATGTCACCACCAACCACAAGTACTACGCAACAAAGATTGACAATTGCATGGTACGTGACGGAAGGGAAAAATTGCGCATGCTCTATGCCCAGTGTGCTCCCTTTAATGGAGGACCACAGTCTACAGAACGTTCTGTCCTTCACAAACAAAGAGAGTGACTTGTTGAAACAAAGGTGGATGAGTGGGTAGATTGCACTACACTGCCAACCAAGACGCGTTGTGGTAACAGCCATGGAGTTGTACCAGTGAAATAGAATGCTAAGCATGAAATATGACACAACACAATATTTTTTTTATCGATTTATTGATCAAGGTACATGTTCTGATGAGCCTACTTTGCATGCACAAATTATAAACATGGTACAGGTGATGCACCAATTTCGTTATTTCTCGGTTAACTACCAATGATTGGAATTGTTGGTCACAACTTCTACACAGTGTGGACATTTCAAGCACTTGTTCCTCTGAAAAGGAGCATCGCGTTCAACCAAATTTCATGACCAAATCTACGAAAAGCATAGAATATTGTGGTCACTGCTTGTTTGCGGCTTATCCAGACACTCGTACACAGTTTCCCCTAGATAGTTCAACGGATCAAACTCACCGCTTTCCATGCAGAGTGTGTGCTCTGCACTGTCAGAGCATGCAAATAGGCTGTGAAGATTTTGATGTATTCTTTTTCAGTAGGGTCCATATTCCACATATTTTGAGACATTGTTTAAAGGGACCGTAAAGTGACACAATGAATCGGCTTAGATTGATAAATTGTCCTCTGAGAACTCTAATGTCGTTAATTTCGCCATCATAGGTTTATTAATAAAAGAGAAAATCAAGGTCAAAGTTTCATTTTTAAATTTCTCGCCAAAATCTTCGCACGTGACATCACGGGTTTCAAAGTGTATTTTCATATTTTGGCAAGAGTGGCTCCACGAAATTTCCTGAAACTTGGTATGTTAAGTCTATGGTCCCCTCGGAGGACAATGTGCTGCAGTTTTACCGATTAGGGACTACGTATGACCTAGCAGACATCGTCAAACTCTGTGACGTCACACCGTTTGGTGCTGGAATTTGAAGGTGGCATTGCTACCCGCATTTTCTTTTCGTGCATTTTTCTCACTTACCAAGAGTCTTCTTGCGGTAAGAGTGGTGTTTTCGGTATTGTGAAATAGTAGTTTACTAATAAGCGAAAAATCGTTTTTCTCTTTAGTGTCCCTTTAAGACCACTCAGACACAAACCTAATCACATTGAAATGTGTGGCCAAAGTCTGAAGGAAATAAACCCCTTCCAGGTCTGTGGTCTTCAGTAGAGTTTGAGGATGTTAATTGAGCAAGGGGCTACACTCTGATATCACTTCCTCATTAAACTGTAACCTGATTTAGTGCAGACATGCTGTAAACAATGCATGCACCAATGACCACATAATATCTGCAGACAAGCGCACAAGCAGAGACATACCATACAGAGAAAAAAAAGAGGAGAGCGACGAGAAAGGTCGCAATTCTCAGTTTTCAATGAGTGCAGATCCGCTGCAGTAGTGAAATAAAATGTTGAGAAACATTTTTGTACAGGCAGACTTTCCATTTTATGTTAGTTTCACTATGCTACCACTTTAAAAAATGCACTGATGCAGTGGGCAGCTTAAACGACATCCCACTGAGATATGCCACCTGAGACATACAACACACAGAGACATTGTGTTGTATGTTATGGAATGCACAAGTGAAAACATTAAACAAGGTGATCAATCCATGATGCCGCCATACGTGGGAACTGACCGTAAGCAGACACATCATCGCTTAGCCAATGTTTTCAAATTTGAAAAATTGCCCTTGAAAAGGTCCACTATTAAAGATGACCGGCGTATTCCACAAATACTGTTCTCGCCATGCTAAGGCAGAGAGCACTGGACAAAATTCTACGGTGCAATTACGAGTTACGGTAGCAATACGCACTATGGGGGTCATGACTACAGCATGCACTTGAAAAACTCGCGCGATCGCACCAATGCTGGCAAATGTGGAGAGATAAAAAGAATAAACACTCATATTCAGACACACACACACAAGGAGGGTCACTACAGCTTGAGTAGGCATGAAAAGCACACCGTACTTCATAGGAACTTTTTTTATATCCGATAGGTACCCAACCGTCCACTTGCTGGACTGTTTCTCCCTCTTCACGCTAAAGCACAACTTCCCTGAGGTAGGCAGGCATGGCTACCTAAGAGCCTGTCTCCGCGAATGCCGCAGCTGCAGAATCTCTGCAAGCGATTAACATTTCAGTAGTTGCTTATATCATGTTCTTTTTTTTCTTTTCTTTCGTAGCTATGTGCCACAAGAAACGCAAAGCTACATGCTGTAACGATTAACAAATGCACACACAAAACGAGAGGCATGTTTTCATGCTATTGTTAAAACAGGAGGTAAACAAGTTAGACCAATGAAGAATTTGGCTTTCTATTTCTTATCGGCATACATTTGTGGTTTTATATGCAGCTTACATACGCCACCCAGACAGGCCTTAACAACATGGCAACCTGGGGTTACCGCAATTCATAACCAAATTTTTGTGAGAAAGCAACTAATTTCCTGCGAGTGCACAGTAAGATCAAATTTTCTATATTTTGTAGATAAAGTATTATGAGGCAGCACATCAGCTACAAACAGCCTATCTGGAACTGGCATCACAGTAGTAGAATGAAATTGGCTGAGCCAGCACCTCTCTGAAATGAGAGTTTCTGCCATTCTATGTAATCCCTATCCACATGCAGAGAAGTGCTTTGTTTTTACATTGCATGGTGCCTGTTAAATCCTTGTGAAGAAACTTTGGACGTAAGCAACACTGAGACATTCGGAGTGCAAATGACTCCAGCAGCTTCAGCAATCACACCTTCCACCTACTTGCAATAATTCTCTAGGAAACGAGAATCGGACAGGGTAGTAAATATGCAAAAACGCGACACAAAGCATCTTTATCGCTAGATATGACACTTAAAAAGTAAAGAACACTTGACAAAAGACAGTCATGCAGAGAAAGCGAAGAGATAACGAAACAATCTATTAAATGGCAAATAAGTTTGGCACTACAAACTATATCCCTAGAGCATCAAAAGGGACACGTTTATCGGAACTTTCATGAGGTAGAGCTGTATCTTTGGTCAGTATTCTTAACCTTGTTGCCATAAATTTGGCACACACACGGACACATATGATGGCACAGTTAGCACACACATAGACACAAGTCACATGACTAGTAAACACATACAAGACACTAAGAACAAGTGGCAGGATAGGATGCACATTTCTCTTCTATGCAAAAGGAACATTCACACAAACGCGGACACCCGTAAAGCTGGTGGAATGTAAATACCACTTTTAACACGCTCACAAACATTCAGACACGCCGGTGTCTGCAAAGCACCCAAGAATGTTACAGCAGATGTGATAAGCAATGTGCCAATATACCAGGGCTCATAAAGGAAAAGATTGTTCTGCGTTACAAAGATCTGTATCCTCTAATTAGCCTTTCAAGGTTCCTAGCTCAAAGCAGTTAGGTAGCTGTAGTTTCTCACATCTAGCGGGCAAAGTGCACTGCATCCTTCATACCAGATTAAGACGCTGTCTGGCTAAAGTCTTGTGATCGCATTTAATGTCTACTAAAGCAGAAAGAGGTGTGGTAAAACATTATGCTACATATCCACATAAAGGGTCGGTGACAAACATGTATGAACAGATCGTGATATTACACTAATGCCAGCAAGGTTACTCGCTACTTTTACTAAACTAATCTGCTAGCCTTATGAAGGGCTTAAAAAATTTTACATTTCCTCAGATCTCTTTCAACCAGAAAATTTCTTGCGACTTTTATGAGCAAGGGAAATGATAATAAATAGCTGGCCCTGCCCTGCCTCTATGACTTTGTTTTGAATAAGTCACTCATGCTATGCTCATAATTTTCCTGCCATGGATGCAGAACAATCTTTCTCATGCTATTGTCTTCAGTTGCACCGTTGAAACTACACTTGAAAACACACACTGGTAATTTCATGGCTGCGAGCATTGAAACTTATCAAAACTCTTGTAACTTCTTGGGAGCACCACATCCAATGTGAAGCATGAGCTGTGAAAGGCCACTTCCCTCATTCTAGCAGCAACATTTACTTTTTAGAGAAGGAATGCGAGCATGTAAAACCTGTACTTTCCTTCATGCAAGCTACAATTACTTACGGCCTGAATGTGTTTTTTATACAAAGTATTGCTCATTTATTTTTTCTCTCTCGCACACCAAACTCACGTCTGTAAATGTAACCTGAAACTGCTTAATAATTGCGGACTAAGTGGTGATTACGAACAGTAGAAGCCACAGCACCAAACCAGAACAAAGTGGGTGCAACATTTCTTTTTTTCTCTTACATAGTTGTACGACGTCGCACGATTCTTTACAGTGCGCAATGTCACGGTTTAATGTGCCTTCCACAGCTCAGTGAAAGGGTAATTCAAACTCACACAGACAACGACAGACGAAAGTGACAAACACTGGTTTCCACACGAAGTACCCTGAGTAATGTGGAAGTGCAACGGACTCTCTCACTTCTGTAACCTGCCATAACATCCTGCATTGATTGGCCTTACAATAGGACGAGTGCCAATAGTCCTTCCTCCATGTTGCAAAACGAAATCGCGCTCTGGACAGAGTGCGAGATTGTATTATTGTAAAACTGAACTCTTCTCGTACCACTGCTGCTTTCGTCTCGCAGTGCAGTTCAACGTACACAGAGAGCTGCTTCTGCGCTCAAAACTCGATGTAATGAATGTGCGCATTACCAATTGCCGAATACGACAAAACTACATCCACGCGTTTCTTGCCAATATTGGAGTGTAAATAATACATGCTTCTATGAATACTAAACATGGCGAATATATTTTCAGGTTGCATGCAACTTCAATATAATGACGTTTGAGTCTATAAACAGTGCACGGAAACTTTTAGCGCGCTTGTATGCCAGCAAAGTGAATAGGACAGGCATGCGACGGCACAAAAATTTTGCACGGGCTTCATCTTTATGTCGAAAGCAGTAACACATTGCGTGTTGGCTTATGCTCCTGATACCACGCCTCTGTGAGAACTCTGGATCAATGCAAAGGCCTTCACACACTGAAATGAAACCCAAAATCAGGAGTGCACACTTTGTTTTTGCTCACTAGCTGTGTGCTGTTTGAAGACGTTACGCGAGCTTCATGTCATAACTCGGTCAATTACAGGGTTAATGATAGTGTTCACACACATTTTGACCAGATTGAAGCCAGATAACCATAATTCAATCAATAAATATTTGAGAGGTAATTGAAGTAGTTAGCACACTACCTCTATAAAATGCGCCTGCGCTTAAAAAATGGTAATTTACGGTAACTCACGTAACTTAACCGTTTATTTTGGCAATTACACTTCAAACAAGTAAAATTATATTAGATTTGCATACACATACGCTATAACAAAGTATTATTGTTTAATTCACAGGTTCAAATGCCACAAACATATGATGCGTCACTAGAGAGAATCTTACGCTTGTGATTTGCATCATGCCAATTCACGGTTGCCAAATGTGAAACTTAGGCAGGCTTGGTAAAAGTACTTTTCATCAACTGTATGTCGACATGTCAAATTTTCTAAAGTTTTTCTAATGTGTCACCACTGTGCACATTTATACCATAGAGTAAGATATAATGCATTGGCCCAAATATAAGTCAACCCACAGATGGCATTTTTTATATCTCTAAGGGTGAGGTCAAGGTGTACCTGTATTTCCTATTATTTGAAACACATGATACCCATTTGTCATATTCATGAAATATCAAATGAAAACAAAATTTGAGCTTTTTGTGCTTGCAAAACACTTAAGAAAGCAAACATAAGCATTTTTTTGCTTTATTTTTTGCATAGCTCCCAACAAGAACATTGTCATGTTAACTGTTCATTATCAGACAACCACATGCTCTCTTATTCATGCAAGCAACAAAAGGCTTGTGGATTACTAAAGCTTTCGTAGCTTGCGTGGTTTATGCTCTATGATGCAATTTTGTCAACACCCGCGTGTCACTGCCAGCCAAAAGGCAAGTGCACATAGTCAAGCGCTTACAGCAGAGTCAATCAATCCAAGAAATAACTGCAAGCACACAAAGTACCAGTGCGTCCAGAACACTGGTGCAATTAACAACCCACAAGTAAGCCACAAGCTTTTCCACGTTCCTGCCAAGACCTGAAGTACGTAGGTAATATCAAATGTTCACAGATGTACATCAGGAATGTGCACAAACTGCACACAAACACCCAATATGACTTGTGATTTGTAGTTTGGCATGCATTTGCCTTCAATTTCGGCAGTCATCTAAAGTACGGTAATCAATTATTTTGTGTTACTGATGGTGAATGATTACACCATAAATGACTAAAATGCTCAACTATAGCATCACTACAGTTCTCTACAAATTCAGTTACAGTGATGTTGAAAAAATGACTATGAACTCTTCACGTATAGTAACGTTCCAATTTCTAAGAGCCTTAACATCAATAGCCTCATATCAGCTAAATAGTTTCTACAGGCAATGTGAATATTTCCCCAATTGGCTTCAGATATTTTTTAATCTCATCAGTGATCAGTGTCGCAAAGGACTGAACAGGTTGGATTGCCTTTCTGTTCACATTTACAATATTTCCTTACTTCACTTCATTGGCAAATCAGTGATAATAGTTCAATCAAGCTCAATGATAAAAGCTGCATCAGCATAACTTCATAATGTTATAATGAATCTAATTTATCAAAAAATAAAACCAGAGGCTCAACCAACACAACAGAACCTTTTGGAGTTCACTTCCAAATTTTTTGTCAACATATTCCCTTTTGTTAACGTCACGAAGGAGGGAGCATGTCTGTCCCACTCTTTGGGTTGAATTATATTTGGGAAAATACAGTACATTCCCACTTTGGTTATTGGCAAAACCATCATCAAAGAAAATAGGGCTCAGTGCGCCACGTGACATAGTAAGCACCACCGGAATTTGTGCCTAGTCAACGAGTGCCTTCTCGTTGCTGTGCAGTGCCATGTGTGCTTTGAGCGCTGCAAACTGCAGGAAGTGCTGGCCACATGCTGAGCACGAGTACGATGGCTCGCCCATGTGCGCCTTCAGGTGGCTCTTTAGGGTAGAAAACTGTGAAAATGCCTGGCCACACACCTCGCACTTGAAGGGTTCGGGACCCAGGTGCAGCTTCATGTGGTTGCGCAGGTGCGTCTGTCGCGTGAAGGTCTTTGAGCAGATGCTGCAGCGGAACGGCAGCGCAGGCTCCGGCGGCTGCGGAGACAGCTCGCCGAGATGGATCTTGGAGTGCGCCTCGAGGTCCGCCGCCTGTGCAAAGGCCTCGCCGCACAGACGACAGGCAAAGGACGCCGCCCCCCCTTGCTCGTGAATCTTGACATGAGTCCGCAATGTCGAGGCCTGGGCGAAGCCGAGGCCGCAGACACCGCATGCGAAGGGGCGCTCGCCCGTGTGGATGCGCATGTGCGTTTTGAGCTCGTAGGGACGCGAGAAGGACTTGGCACACAGGGCGCAGCGGTGAGGCCGTTCGCCTGTGTGAATCTTCATGTGACCCCGCAATGTGGATGCCAGGGTGAAGTCCTTGCCACAGACATCGCAGGAAAAGGGGCGCTCGCCCGTGTGGGTGCGCAAGTGGTTGCGCATGGCCGAGGACTGGAAGAAGCCCTGGCCACAGACGTCGCAGACAAAGGGCCGCTCGCCGGTGTGTATTCGCAAGTGGCGCTTGAGGTCGTAAGAGCGCAGAAACTGCTTCTGACAGACGTCGCACTTGTGCGGTCGGTCGGAACTGTGCGTCTTCCGGTGGGCCCGCAAACTGTTGCTCGTGGAATAGGTTTTGCCACAGAGTTCGCACTCGTGCGGCGGCTCCGAGGGGATGATACCATGCGGCAGCTCCTCTGCATACAACCGCAGCTCCTCTTCGTGCTCCTTGAGGTGAACCTGAACTGAGCAAGGTAGCGTGAAGGGTCGGTCACAGATGCGGCACAAGGAACTGTTTTCGAGCTTGTGCGTGAGCTGGTGCCTCTTCAAGGATGCCAAGTACAGGAAGTGCCTTGGGCAGAAAAGGCAGCGGTGCGGTCGTCGCTTCCGATGAAATTTCGTGTACTTTTTTGAACCTGAAATTGGGACAGCATTGACGACAAAGGATGGTGAAAATGGGGACCCGTACAGCACAAGCTTTGGAGCATATCTTTACACGAATGAAGATTACGCAGAAAAATATTCTACATTTGAACAACCAGTCTACCTTTAAACAACCAGAGCTAGTAGCAACAACATCCAGTGAACTGGTTTACAACTCAATTTGTGGGGAATGCATCTGATAACATATACAATGAAAATTTCGCACTCATTCTCTGGGGTAATCTGGTTATGAAAGCTGCTTGAGAACACAAAAATTCCCTGAACTCTTTCGTTTGTGAATTCATGCAATTCATTCATATTTAAGAGCACTCACCAATAGCCACTTGATGATAAGGGACGCCGTGCCGCAAGTGAAACACGCTGTGAATGCTGATGCTCTCGAAAGTTGGGAAGAAGCGGCCACAAACATCACACTCGTGCTTCCTGGAAGGCAAGTGAGACGTCCGGGCATGCTGCAGGACATCCGACGACGAGAGGAAACCTTTTCCACAGTAGTAGCAGTAGTGCAGGGTCTCCAAAGACGACACAACTTCGTGCTGACAGAGCTCTAGGCGGAAGCGAAAGTCACTCTTGCATCGTTCACAGTGAAGCGGGAGTTTGCGTGGGTGCTTCTCTGTCAGGTGACTTCGAAGAGTCTCCGGGATGGCAAAAGCGCTCTCCACACTCAAAGCAGCAGTATGGCCTGATGCCAGTATGTATGAATAGATGCCGAAACAGAATGGCTGCACTTGTGGTGGAGTACAAGCACAACGGGCAGAGGTAACTTTCCTCCTGGTCGCCATTGAGCTCATCGATTGGAGATGGCGGGAGCATTGAGGTGCTCAGGTCCTCCATCGCACGCTAAGGTGGGCTGGAGTGCCTCAGCTTTCTCCTGGAGAAAAGGCACAATGCAAAAGGAGAAATAAGCAATTTGTTTTATTTATGCTTTCTCATGTTAGTGCAGTGGAAGCATTTTGTCTCTGCTGTCGTAGTTTGTCACTTAACCTGAAATGCGTCGATTAGTAAAGCACAGCTGAACCCCCCACATTTTCTAACAAAACAAAAAAAATTAATGAAGAATGAATGACAATCATGAAGCATATAATTGTACTGCGCACATCTTTGATACCTTGTCGCCACTATCAACGATTGTATTACAAGTGGCGCTCACACTCTTCAACATTTGAAATTCGCACCTCAACGCTCATGAGGTAACACTACGAGGCAGCGAAAAAAATAAAGCCGGCGCATTTGCTGTAATCCCGGCGACTGCGCTACACAGGAAAGTGTACTTCCGGCGGTAACACGGCAGACCATTCAAAATGGTTACCGCGCGCTAGATAACCTCCGGGAAACACGCGATCCGCATCACGCATTTGTTTTTGAAGCGTAAGTCATATACATACAGTAAAGCGCGGTTCAATAGACGGCTGACACAAACGAATCGGTAACAGGTGCCGGAGAGATCGGCGCCGATCATTAAACCAATCACGGCAACCAACGCGCATCGAATCGATGTGCCCCACCGAGACTAGAGGGGCAAATCAGCACAAAGACGACTGCGCTTACCTGACATGGACTGGAAGAAAATCCGCCAGGTTCGAGTCGGAATGTAGTTTCATTCTATCGTTCGCTTCAAGGCGACGCTGGAAATGGGCAAGAAACGTCGGATTCGAGAATGCAAAGCCAAATTTTCAATACTATCTTTTTCGCTCACACGGATACTAGGCGCAAGAATTTCTCAAGGCACGAACGCTGCACACTTTCGTCGCCTTTGCTCGATTTCTATCTTATCTCCCGAAACTTAAAGATAAGAACAGGGTCGAATCACTGCTGAAAACAACATGCCGGGAGGCCAATATCACAGAGAAAGAAATGACGCGCTAGACGCCTGAACCCCCGCTCCCGCGACGAATAAAAAAAAAGCAACGGCTCGAGGGAGACGCAGCAGAAAAAGGAAAAGCGCAGTAGAAAAAGGGAAGAAAAAAAGGATGTGGGGAGGCTGACTCACAATTTTTTTCTTGCTCTCCGCGCACTGCGACGTGGTGGCGCTGTTGCCCGCGCCCTGAAAACAATTTGCGTTTTATCTAACATTCACGTACAGTTGTAGACAAAACATGTTCCAATTTTTTTTTTTCGTTTCAGATAAAGGACGAAAGCCAAAGCACTTCTAATTCAATCGTCAGCGCGTCTGATCGCCATGACAACTGCCCGCAGCGCTCCCTCGCGCCGCGCACGCGTGCCGCCGAGTAACGGAAATTCGCTCCCGCGTCGAAAACGAAACTGACGCACGCAACGAGGCTGGCGCAAACGGTGGCGTCTTGTTCGAGAGGAACAAACAATCCCACAACTAGTACCACAACTGTGAAGAGATTAACCCGCGCGTGCGGCCAATGTCCTAATAGACAATTACTCTGCATTCCGCTAAAGGGCCTTTCACCAGGCTTGGGCACTGCGAACAACCAAGCATGGTGTGCTGATCACTTGGTAGTGTAGCGCGAAAACGATCGATATTTGAAAAACAGCGCCACGCGATCTGTATTAAAATTCGACTTTAATTTCGAATTAAAGAGAGTGAAAACTAACGGGCACGTATTTCGCCGTTATTTGTTGGAAGTGCCATAATTGATCTGTATGTAGTGGGTGATTCCACGAGAGATCGAGCATGCCTGTCCGGTCGATATTTCTGTTTTGCCTGGGTTTTTCATATGTTATGTGGGCACATTCAAAGTGCACGGAACCGAAAATTTTATTTCCAAGAAACGCTCCCAGCGCGCCAAAAAATATTTGAAGGTGGCGGCGCGGGCCTCCTGTTTTTGCTCACTGCAATGTTTTCGGATTTCGCGGCCGAATTTAACGCGAACTATAAATGATGTGCCGAAAAATTCTCTTGCTGGTTTTAATGCGCATTACTGTGAATTACATCCATACTTTTTTATGCCGTCCTCAAAAGGAAGAAAATGTGAAAAAATGGCAAACACGGCCAAAATAAAAAAAGTGTGCTAAGTTTGAGGCGCCTTGGCGCCTTTCCTATTTCAAACAAAAACTTCAAAACATTGTGAAATATAGAAAAGAGCCTTTGCAGCATTTATACAGATCATTTTCCTACGGGCAGCGTGAAAAAAGAAAAAAAAATGGCTAAAGGAGCAAGTTTTTTCAAAAAAGTTAATTTTCAAAAAATAAAATAAAAAAAACTCCGGTCTCAATTTTGACGACAATTTTTTATCGAAGAGAGCTTATGTCAATAAACACACGGTTTTAATATCATATGTCCTCATTTGCTTTGTTCACGAGATATAACAGGCCAAAATGACCCTTGCTGTGTGTGCTCACTTCAGTGCGACTGATGGGTGTTATCAGCTTGCATTGTGCGTAAATCTCAGTTTTAATTATTCTGCTGCAGCAAAACGTTGCGCTGGTTCGCACACGGTAGACACAAATAAAATCTGAAAACACATTTTTCTTGACGAAAAGCCCTCAAGGCAACGTTTTGCTGCAGCAGAATAATTAAAACTGAGATTTACGCACAATGCAAGCTGATAACAACCATCAGTCGCACTGAAGTGAGCACACACAGCAAGGGTCATTTTGGCCTGTTATATCTCGTGAACAAAGCAAATGAGGACATATGATATTAAAACAGTGTGTTTATTGACATAAGCTCTCTTCGATAAAAAATTGTCGTCAAAATTGAGACCGGAGTTTTTTTATTTTATTTTTTGAAAATGAACTTTTTTGAAAAAACTTGCTTCTTTAGCTATTTTTTTTTCTTTTTTCACGCTGCCCGTAGGAAAATGATCTTCCTGTATAAATGCTGCAAAGGCTCTTTTCTATATTTCACAATGTTTTGAAGTTTTTGTTTGAAATAGGAAAGGCGCCAAGGCGCCTCAAACTTAGCACACTTTTTATTTTGGCCGTGTTTGCCATTTTTTCACATTTTCTTCCTTTTGAGGACGGCATAAAAAAGCATGGATGTAATTCACAGTAATGCCTTATTAAAACCAGCAAGAGAATTTTCGGCACATCCTTTATTAGTTCGCGTTAAATTCGGCCGCGAAATCCGAAAACATTGCAGTGAGCAAAAACAGGAGGCCCGCGCCGCCACCTTCAAATATTTTTTTTTGCCGCGCTGGGAGCGTTCCTTGGAAATAAAATTTTCGGTTCCGTGCACTTTGAATGTGCCCACATAACATATAAAAAACCCAGGCAAAACAAAAATATCGAGCGGACAGGCATGTTCGATGTCTCGTGGAATCACCCTATTAATGTCATTTTATAAGCGGAACCTGTTTCAGTTCGCCATTGCTCCGTGCGGCGTTCGCAAAAACTCGGCCTGGATTTGTCGGGTATGTGCCACTGAAAGCGGATATGTGCCAAGCAGCTCTTAGCGTAGCCGGGTGATTCCACGTAAGATCGAACAAACGATGGCTGGTCGACCTCTTAAATTTATTTCAAAATTTTATATATTATTGCCTGATGAGTGGAAAGAAGAGATCCGCAATTTGTTTTGCCGCCAAAAATTTTTTCGAAGCACAGGAAATCAATAATGACGAAGAGGTGGAGTGGAGCGCTCATCCGCTCTGCTGTTTTTGGCCAACTTTCGTGTGAATTGCACAAAATATATTAAAGTTAGGTAGCTGAAATTTATTTACCTAAATATATGCATGCTTTTGCTTCTGGTCAGGTATTTTTAGTTTTTGTGCGTGGTGTAGATGGTTTTATAAAAAACCTCAAAAATGGCCCAATTGGCAAAATTTTCTTTACTTTGAAGCTCTTTATCTCAAAATCGCGTCGTAGCAGAGCTACGAAAATTCCGCATTACGTTTTTCGCATGCTTATCTACCAAAGTTGCCAAATCTTGTATTTATATAACTTTTCAGTAAAGAGATATGATCGGGCTAGTTCAAGAAAACACCCGAACAATGGAAAACTTCTGACGACAATTAAAAAAAAAACATTTTTTAAATATCTTAAACTTTGTCCCACTTATTCTCCTCCACATCAGCTTTCACAATCATTAAAACAGGTTACATAATGTCGTTGCACTAATAGTTACGGCCCCTCCAATGAGACCCTTAGGCAAGGATGGGCAATTCCGACTTCTTGCCCAGCAAGTGTATAAAATGCAGGCAGGATTGAATTTCTTTTTATTAAAAGGCCAGCACGTACCTCAAAAGGTGTCGCCGGCACTGAAGACGTTAATTTGAAAATATTTGGTCACTGCAGCGGCCACCAGCGCGGGGCTACCGATCAGGCGCGCGCGCACCCGAGATGCTCGTTGTAAGAGACGGCGCAGTGAGAACTCGTTTTCGCGTCCTCAGACCGATGGAGTTCGAAACAGCAACACCTCTCGGGTGACTTGAACGCACGTGCACCGGAAGTCGCAGTGACCTGGTAATTGCGTCGATTTCTTTTTCAGGGGGGCATAGAATGTCATCGTTAAACTGTGCGTTCCGTGAAGATCTTTCATTGCAGTGGTAGCAATAGCACGCGTAGCACAAGTAGTCCGTCTCATTGACAGTCACTATCTTTCGGGCGTTAAACGTTCCTTCAAAGCATTTATGTCTAGGTCGGTAACTCTGCGAAATTTTGGCTTCTTTGCAATAAAAAAAGGAGTACTGACACAATTTGAGACATCGCAAAAGGGACATTTTTTGCTTCGTTGTATGCAGTGTCCCCACGCTGTCCCACACTGGAGCCGGAGAACACGTATAAAATATTTCAATTTGACTTTGAAGTTTTCCTCGCTGAGCATTTGCAAGCCAGCCACACTGCAAGGACATTATCCCGACAGTCAAGACAGTTCATTCCGAGTTCGCGAGTTCTGCGTCCTGCATGCCGCCTAAATCGTAGAAATCACTGTCAGGGTCACTGGACGACAATTCACTCATCGTTGTCTATTCCACCACGAGCAGATGACGGATTTCCGCTAGTACGTCGCGAGTTTTCTGTATCTCCGTGACGTCACACTGTTATGAAACGACACTGAGAAGCCACCCCCTCGATATCGACACCGAAAGTGTCTTTTAAGGTGGCCGCTAATTAAAATATATAAGATGCATTCCCAGGCACCACAATAGTCGTTTAGGTTTCTCGACACCAGTGTTTATTTAGAGCAACAATCCGAATTTTTTAAAAATTCGTGTCAGTACTCCTTTAAGCTTCTTGTGCTTCGAAAGGTAGTCCTCCACAATACACTCATTCCGAGCTATACTTTCTCGCCATGAGGACGCACAGGAGGAGTAGAGTAAGAGCAAAGCACAAGAACTATCCGCGCCGAATGAAGTGTGAACAGCGCTCTGAACGCGCGGCTAGTTCAGGCCGTCTGCTGCCGACATCTAAGATAGGCAAAGCGCATCCGGTTACCGATAGTTTGCTTTTCTTTGCTTTGACATTCCATATTTGCTTTGCCACTGGAGCGCCACGTTCATGCTTTCCCACTGATCGCAACTGGCGCAGCGCAGTTTCTGTGGCAGCAGCGTGCGTGAAGCGATCGCTCATAGCTCCCTTATAGGTTTTCATCTTGCTTCCATCTCCGCCGTGTTATCAGCGCCTAGCTGAGATGCGAACACAGGGCGGATAGAATAGCGAAGCTGCAGTGCACGTGCGTTCAAGTCACCCGAGAGGTGTTGCTGTTTCGAACTCAATCGGTCTGAGGACGCGAGAACGAGCTCTCACTGCGCCGTCTCTTACAACGAGCATCTCGGGTGCGCGCGCGCCTGCTCGGTAGCTCCGCGCTCGTGGCCGCTGCAGTGACCAAATAACTTCAAAATTAACGTCTTCAGTGCCGGCGACACCTTTTTCGGTACTGTTGGCCTTTTAATATAAAGAAATTCAATCCTGCCTTGATTTTATACACTTGCTGGGCAAGAAGTCGGAATTGCCCATCCTTGCCTAAGGGTCTCATTGGAGGGGCCGTAACTATTAGTGCAACGACATTATGCAACATGTTTTTAATTATTGTGAAAGCTGATGTGAAGGAGAATAAGTGGACAAAGTTTAAGAAATTTAAAAAATGGTTTTTTTTTTTAAATTGTCGTCAGAAATTTCCATTGTTCGGTGTTTTCTTGAACTTAGCCCGATCATATCTCTTTACTGAAAAGTTATATAAATACAAGATTTGGCAGTTTGGTAGATAAGCATGCAAAGAATGTAATGCGGAATTTTTTGTAGCTCTGCTACGAGGCGTTTTTGAGATAAAGACCTTCAAAGTAAAGAAAATTTTGCCAATTGGGCCATTTTTGAGGTTTTTTATAAAACCATCTTCACTACACACAAAAACTAAAAATACCTGACCAGAAGCAAAAACATGCATATATTTAGGTAAATAAATTTCAGCTACCTAACTAATATATTTTGCGCAATTCATAACAAAAGTTGGCCAAAACAGCAGAGCGGATGAGCGCTCCACTCCACCTCTTCGTCATTATTGATTTCCTGTTGCTTCGAAAAAATTTTTGGCGGCAAACCAAATTGCGGATCTCTTCTTTCCACTCATCAGGCAATAATATATAAAATTTTGAAATAAATTTGAGAGGTCGACCAGCCATCGATTGTTCGATCTTACGTGGAATCACCCAGCCATCGATACCTAGTGATAGCCAATCGATAACAAATCAATAGATAATCGACAGGAGAGTGAGGGTGAGGAGGAGAAAAATGAGGAAGGCAACGCCACCAGCTCCGTTGCTTGCTCAGTCACCACTACTGCGTAGCTGCCCCAGTTTTTTCTAATTAATAATAATTGTTGGGGTTTAACGTCCCAAAACCACGATATGGTTATGAGAGACGCCGTAGTGGAGGGCTCCAGAAATTTTGACCATCTGGTGTTCTTTAACGTGCACCTAAATCTAAATACACGGGCCTCAAGCATCCAATTTCTTTCTTTTTTTTCTTTTTTTTGAACACTCAG
>NC_051180.1:93504225-93536127 GCF_013339695.2 Rhipicephalus sanguineus | reverse complement strand
ACAAGGAACAAATGCAAACATGGAACATTTTGAAAAATTTGTGGAGGCGTATATGGCAGAAAAATTGCAGTAATATTACTGAGATTCAAACACCTTATGCAACGTTTTATTTAATATGCACACTAATCTTGGCATTTAACAATAGGATTTTCTCAGAATTAATTTTTAACAAACGCATCAGACGACATTCTGAGAAAATTCGGAGTATCCACGTGACCAAACTTTTTTCTGAGGCTCCGAAGTATTCTAGCAATTTACTGTTTGCCATGGAGAAATAATCAGCACGCTTTTTTTCGGTCACATTTGACATGGCGCCCAAAATGGTGGGCCGTTTGGCATGGAACGACCCTATATGGAAATCACGCTATCGTACTGTGGATAAAAATCAATTAAGGACTGAATTTCACTGACTTCTCAGCCACTTTTTCCCCCAGTAGCCTTGAAGGTCAGTAATTATTCTACTTAGAAGCAAGTGCCGACAACAGATGCCGTCACTGACCCAGTTCATCGTTTACTGCAGTGTAGTGATTTGCAAAGCAAACTCCATCGCGGTTACACCTGACCTCTGGCAGGCTGGTTCGCTATTTTTGCAAGGCGGGCAATCCAAATTTCACGCTTGCAACAGACACTTTCTGTTACGCACCCTCTGTAACTGACGACAGTGCTTTCCAAGATGATAGTTCCCCTTACAGTTCGAGAAGGATAGATTTTGTCCTTCCAAAATAACATTGCATGCAGAACAAGTAGAAGGCATTGTTGACAGTCAGTGGCACAGCACGCTGTAAAACGCGAAGTGAATAATGGCAAAAACTCACTTGCCAAAAGTGACAGTGTTTAATTTGAAGCAGCGGCTCACCGCTGGCTGCAACGTTTCTTGGGAAGGCCGGACTTTATGCCGTCGGGGTCGAAGGCACCGTGTGATGAACCGTGGAGGCGATTACACCCTTGCGCACAGGTGTTGCTTGCAAGTAGTGCGACAGCCGTCCCAGAAGCATGCATGCGCGATAAATGGTCCAGGCGCCTGCGTTTGGCTGCAGATAGTGCCGCGATCCTCTTCTACGGAGCAAAAGCGGCCTGGCAAGAGTGAGAGACAGCGTTTAGTTTGAAGCAGCGGCTTGCCCTTGCCGCAGCAAGACGCCGTCAATTCCATGACGTCACGGATAGTTGATGTGAGAGCATCAAAGGCGTCGTCTCCATCTGTGTTTTCTATTTGCACGCTTCCTGGCCTACCGAACGTCTTCTCGCTGCAGGAGTTTTGTTTCTATTATTGAGAAAGGGTAATCTACTAATCCGAGAGAAAGTGTCCTTTCGCTTTAGTGTCAGCTTCAGAAAGTATTAAAAAATATGGTTGATCCCTCCGTCATAGGAATCGGAATAACACGAAAGTAAAGCGTGCCTTACAAAAAGTAACTGAATGTTTACTGTACATTGATATAAGAGAATTTGAAAAATGTATATGAGGTCTGGCAGCTAGAGCACCGTTTAACCGTGGATGTCCCACTTTGATGAATGGTGGTACATAGCTACATCCCGACGACTAACGTCCATGCTAAATGATTAAACAAACCCTTGATGGTAGCTGTAGTAGTTCACGGTGAAAGCGTAATCAGAGAACGAGGTGTGATAGCCAGAAGAGCGTCGCATATATTTGACGCAGAACTTGGTCGCCATCCCCGCGCATGTTAAAATGTGATTGAACCACACGGCCAGACTAAAGGGAAACGCAAAGCGTCGTCGGGCCGTCCCGCTAGACCGCCGCTCTTTTCTCGAGGCGAGCGCCTGAGCGGGAAACGCGTTGTTACAGCCACGTGAGGCAGGCGCGCGTCGCAGAGCTCCTTTTGATTCGCGTGATGCTATGAGCGAGGCCGACGCTCTTACGACGCTTGCGCTAAGGTCGCCACCTCGCGGTGTGTTAAGGCATTGACAAAATTGAGCTTCTATTGAAAACGCGCCGAAAGGGACGGATGTGTAACGCGTTGCAGGTGCTTATTGCGGAGGCAACAGTATTACGAATTACTTTACTTTACCGCTCCCAAAGGGCAACACCAGCCCGCCGACAGGGAGAGTGGTAGAGATAAAAGGCGCGTTGTAAAGCCTCCAGAGTCTGTGACCGTGGCGCAGTGGATATGCGGGCCCGCCTGTTTGTTGCGGACCGAGGACCCGGCATCTGTTGTTGCGGAACTGTGTATGTCCGTTCCGTGCGTCCTTTCTGCTTGAGCAACGAGTTGGAAGTTTCGAGCTGCTTGCCGTTCTTCGCGTGACGTCACAACTTGTTGCTAATCATTCATTTCTTCGCCCTCGGGGCGACGAACCAATACACAACAAACGCTCACTACGCTCTGTGAAGACACGTTTTACTTTCGTGTTATACCGATTCCTATGACAGATGGATCAACCAATTCTTTTTTTCTTTGCCATCTGATCGTGTATATTTTTTTTGACATCACTTCCGTGACGGAAATACGTCACTGAAGTCTTGGTGGACCCCGGCATAAAACACTTTCGTGTTGTAAAAGGTTATCAGCAGCGAAGAAACCTGAAGCATAAACTGTAATAGTGCATTTCACAGACCATTGCTAACTTCTTTCTAACGTGGCACGTTATAAGAACCCCAGATGATCAAAATTATCGGAGCCCTCCGACTACCGGATCCCTCATAATTATATCGGGTTTTTTGGGACGTAAAACCCAACAGTTAATATTAATAATAACAATAATATTAAAATTATTATTATTATTATATATTATTATGATTATTATTATTATTATTATTATTATATATTATTATTAATTTAACTCATGTGATTCGCAGATGTGTGGAGCAGACAAACATGGAAATATACTTTTATTGCTAGCATATGTGTAATGTGTATTTAAAAAGGCACTGCACATGAGTATTAGTCGCGAAAAGAAATCGCTGATCCATTTTCACGGCGAATTTCTTTCAATACCCGGCTTATTATGTTAGAATACTGGTTTCTTTAGAAGGAGAACATGCATCATCTTAAATTTGCGAATACGACCACCTACTTAGAAGTTGTGTCTGCTCTGCTTTTTAAAAGAGAGCTTTCGGAACACTTATATTAAGCAGTTTTTTTGTTGCAGGTATTTCTGCCCGCGGTCTGCCTCGTGGCGCATACAGATGTGCAGTTTTGTGAGCAGTTACTGTTTAGTAAGACATCGTCACTAATGCAGTTAACACTCGTGACAACCAGTAAACATGCTGCGACTTAAACAGCTTCTAACCACTCACTACCATGGAGCCATAATTTGCTAAGGAACAATCCCGCTCACTCCCCCCCCCCCCCCTCCCGTATGCTTGCTGCCTCGTGCTTTAGTAGATGTGCGAAGATAGAATAGCAGAAATATTAATCCTCTCGGCAACTTTGCCCACCGCGCCTGTGACGTGAATCTAGCTACCGCCGAACAAGAGCGCCATCCCATGTCCAGGAAGCAAATCGACTGGTTTCGCAGTTCCTTCTGATCTCGCGGGTGGCGGCACAAACGTCTACTACTCTCTAAGCTGTGAAATGTTCTTTTACCTGAACATTTTAACCACACTCACTCAATGTATTGCGCGCGTAAAAAAAGAAGATGCTGACTAATTTATACTGATTGACGAGAAGACTCCGATTCTACTATATATATATTATATATATATCTATTATATCTATATATATATATATATCTATATATATATATATTCTAATATATATATATATAGTATGCGCGCGCACGGTTGGCCCTTTGACCAAACACAGAGTTGATAATCAGCTAAACTGTAACTAAAAACTAAAATCGTTTAGTACAGTGGTGTAGTCAGCGCCTGTATCGTTTGATAAAATTTCCCTCGGCTGATGTCTTCTCGTACCGCGACACTTTTTCCATTTTCGAAAGGAGAAGGGAATGATCGCAGTTTAATTAGAAATGGGGGACATGCTTTACGTAAATTAAGGATTTTGCAAAGGCGTGAGAGCTTGCATTGCGGGGGTGGATTCAAACATCCCCCTCCGCCGGCACTTTTTCAGTTTGAACGTGTATGCGTACAGACATACATACAAACTTACGCAGAACATACATAAAGTATGGCTCAACCCCGCCCCTCCCCCCGGAAAAATTTCTGGCTATGCTAATGGCAAAATCATAACGTGAAGCCACGTTTTTTTTTTCTTATGCGACACTGCGACAGGAAAAAAAAAACCTCTGGTCAATTTATGGTTCACTTTCCTTCGTAGCCGACTTCCCTTTTACTGTCTGGGTAAGCACGGTGAACACTGATATGTGCGTGAGCTATCACGTAGTCTTTATCTCTTCATGCTTTACATTTTTTGCTGCTCCTCCCGCCTCCACCGTGTAGGGTAGCAAATCGGGTACAACCTGGATAACGGTCCCTGCCTTTCCTTTTCTCTTATATATGCACGGTTGGTGGAAAGTAACTCCCTATTAAGAATTGTTTGTAAGTTTTAATTGTTTAAAGTTTTAACCAACTTTAATGAAACGAAGAACGTCTTGTTCCTTAGAGTCGAAGTATTTATTACAAATATCATTTATGTCATTGGGAGCCCCAGAAACATGATCTCTACAAAAGTTGTGGGTTCATACGTTTATTCGAGACGCATCTTTCCATGAGGCTGGTTGGGACGTCGTGTCCCCATGAAATGGCCTGAAAGGAGTTCTGATGCCTGGCGATTTGTTCCTCTTGCGGTGGGCTAGAGACGATTATCACGCAATACGAAAAGCGCATTGATGAATTGGAGGAGTGAATTCAGCAGGATTTTGCGAACCTCCCGCAAGAGTATCTGCAGAAGCAGTCGCAAACATCTCCAATCACTTACAAAAAGCTTTACCAATAGTGGCGATGCTTCGCAGAATTCTAGCCAATGCATAAGAATTTTCCGACTGTAAGGAACAAATGCTTTTCGTTTCATTAAAATTGTTTAAATGTTACAAAAGTTTTAGACAAATATTAACAGGGAGTTACTTTCCGCCCACTCTGAATATATCTCTCAAGCGGCATTGTGGGCAGTGCGATTAGGACGTCCTCAGGGTTCGCTGCCGACAACACATCGCCCCCTTTTAGAATTCGAAAGTCCATAGGTCGGCAAAGTCACTGATGAGTCGACTCACCAGACTCACTCAGACTCAGATCGAGCTGTCAGCGTGAGTCTGGGTGAGTCCGGGTGAGAAAATATTTGGTGAGTTTGATTCCGAGTGAGTCCTGTTGAGGAAAATTTTAGTGAGTCTGAGTACGAGTGATCCCTAAGCGCAAAATATATTTCTTGAGTTAGTCTTTGAGTGAGCTCCACCTTCCATTGCCGACCTATGGTCATATCTACTCATCTTCAGCATTACTATCAGTCTTATGTCGGCTCACGTTTATACTCCCGTCTACTCGTACATATTTGAACGCACTATATGAGTTCATACGGCACATCATCAGAGGCGTGAGTTACCCGAGGGATGGCGATGCCGTGACCTCCCCCCGCAAACTCTTTCCCGTGAAGTTCTTGATAAATATATCTCGTGTGAGATCAAAAGGCGCCATGCGGAGCACTGATTATGTGAGATATTGGCGTTAAAGAGCATTGACACCATGATCGAAAAAGCTAAATATGCGCTAAGGCACTCATGAGTCGACTCACTCAGTCTCAGATCGGGTCGGAAGTCTGAGTGAGTTCGGGTGCGTAATATTTTGGTGAGTCATAGTCCTGGTGAGCTCGGTTGAAGAAAAATTTGTGCGTTTTAGTCCGAGTGAGCCCTAAGCGCAAAATATATTTTTGAGTGAGTATAAGTGAGCGCCATTTTTTTTTTTGCCAACAAACGTTCGAATTTGATACAGGCTCTTCATTTTTTCTCCTACTTTCAATCTCGTTAAAGGGAATAGTTGCTACAGTTTTGATTACGGCTTGGTTAGTAAAGCTTCCACATACCGTGAAGATATTGCGCAAATGCGGGTGTACTTCCATCTATGTTAATACATAGTACTTTACAATACTTTCGTGAACTGAAGTGAAACATGCTAAATGGAATGAGCGAAAGTTTACATCTCCAAACTAATAAATCAGTAAACAATCAGGTACTCGGTGATAGGTAAAAATGAATATCCGAAGTCTAGTTCACACCACAAAAAGAAATAATACTGTTCGATCACTTCTCATGAAAACTTATATCGAAATGTAGTTTAACTGCACAAAATCATGGAATTCGGCGTATGACTGACAATCGTTTGGAATTTAGCAAGCGAAACACGCTCGCAGTTGTGGCGAAATATGTTCGCCGTTGTCACGGTGAATGCACCAAAATTCGATATCCGAGATTGTCACAACTAAGAAGTTCTGGGCTGGACTAAATTCCCGGTAAGACGAGTACTTCGCTGGAATATATATTTGGGATTGTTTCCATTGGTATTCTTGCAGACATTTGCAGTTTCCTGCGAAAGTCGCTCCACCCCCTTATTTTTTTAGTTCTGAACTGTACTTGCGGTCCACAACATCAATAAAATCCGAACTTTTAGTGTCCTGGTGCACATTGCCTGCATATATTACTTTTCCTAAACTACTGTTCTTCATTAGACTTATATTGCATTTGTGAATTATAAACACAATTATTCTCAAACATATAGAAGAATACAAGCTTTTTAGTGAAGAGTCAATATTTTTATGGTACACGCATGACCACTTTATATGCTGCCGTAAAAAAAAAAAAAAACTTACTGGGTAAGTCGGCACTTATGGTACATTCGACTGGTCGTTTTTGAGCGCTCCGCAGGCGCTGAAAAAAGTGTAAAATAGCAACTAACCATTGCTACTAACATTATCGGGTCAAAACATGATCAGGAAGGAGAAAGATGACTTGCATACCTGCTTGTTCTCGTTGAAAAGGTTTAAAGCTGTTGAATTCAACAGTTCCAAACACAGTCAGAGCGCTCTCAAACGACCAGTCGAATGTACCATTAGATTTTCCGTGTGTGCTCGTTTCTGGCGCGAAATACATATCGTGAAAAGACCACAGAGCAGACAGACGCTACGCTGTCTATCTGGGCTCCCCGTCTCACGATATGCATATTTAGTGCCAGAAAAAAGCATACACAGTAAATGCTACTGTATACTCTAGGGAGGGAAAAGGGGCGCAAGAGGTTCTGTAGGAGAGTGGCAAAAAATAAGTAACAGGGAAATATCGCGTGGCTACAGCTCATAATGACATCAATTGAGACAATGGCCAAAAATGCACTCCTTTCTATGACGAAGTGAATTTTGGCTGAAGCGTTCGGGTAAGGTCAATTTCGTAAAGGCAAGTGATCAATAAATCTAAAGGCAACCATTATTGTGAAGGACATGGTGGACATATGATGCCACGTAACATCAATGGAGCACTGTGAATCATGACCGTCGAAAGAAACATTAAACATGCCACAGCATATCATAGGATTCCTGAAGCGCATATCACTACTGAATAATTGGCCGCATATCTGCGTGCTTCGCTGCAAATGTCGTCTAAAGACGATAGAAGAGGCGCTGCGTGAGATATGGACGCCATCTGGCAATACGTCGGCAAACATGAGTGCTGTGTTGCGGGCTGGTAGTCCCGGCGCAGCAGCAGGCAAAGACCGGCGGTGACCAACGCGACCGGCGGGGACGCCAGCCAGCCCGAACACGCGGTTTGGCGCGAAGCGCTGAAGCAGAAGAAACGTCCGCACTCAACGAGTACTCTCCACACACTCTTTTATTTACACGTCGCCTGGGTAAAACAGGAATGCCAGAGCGGCGCCCCATGGTATTTGTACCAGGGTGTCGGAACGAAATGTTTTTCGTTTCGGTTTCTGTTCCGTTTCGTTTCTGTTCCAGAACGAAAAAAAAAAAAAAACGTTCCGTAACGGTTCGTAACGGTTTTTTTTCTTTGTATATAAAAAAGAAAGTATGAAAAAGGTAAGGCAATCATTAAAAGAAACATTGGATTTATGATGTAGTTAGTTGCCCTCCTCTTAGGAAAGTGGGACAAGGGTAAAACACGTTCTTCAGAGGAGCGGAAGTAACTGTACCACGAATTCCTACCAACTAGCACAAACCAGTATTATTTTCAAAGTCATAGTATTTATTTTCTCAAAAGCCAAATACGAATTTTTTTAGTAGGCTCAATGATTTGTGTCATGGGAGTGAGCCCGATCTCAGAAGCAGCACGTCATTGAGTGTACTCTCTGATGTGCGAGACCGCTGTTCTGATAAAAAGATCGACAGACCTGCGCGGAACACGCAGCACAGTCAAAGCGAAAGCTGGAAGAGCGGACTTTGTAGAGCTCGTTGGAGAGTCTCTCGGGGTAATAATACAAGTACACATGCAACGTACCTACTACGCCATAAATCATCCAAATTTTTCTGAAGTAGAGAAGTTCCCATTATGCCATTTTTCGTCATTCTTCGGAGTCTCGTGGTACACGCTACACTTCTGTAAGGCATTATGGGCACTTTGTGCTGTGGCTGACGACGATGAAGAATTACGGCTGAGCACTTTGCGGTGGGTGCGAAGCGGTGTTGCGGAATGGGCGCCTCCATTCCATTTTAATTCCACTGCGGGGACTTAGAACTTGCCGCAGTTCCATTCCTTTTAATTCCGCGGAATGAAAAAACTTAGCCCATTCGCACTCTGGGAATGGCCGGGCAGTTCAATTCCAATGCTGTAATTCCTCGACGTAGGAAAGGCATCTTGATAGTTTTATCGAGTTAAGAATGAACGCCCCCTTAAGCTGATGTCATCAAATGCATTAAGAACTGCAAAAGTATGCAAAACACGTTGCCAAGGTCGAGGAATAGTAGCTTGCGGTGACATATCTCGTGCAGTACAACCACCCTACTAATTCCCATAGGGGCAGTTCTCCCGCAACCGATAGTATTTGCGTGGTTAACATGTTTGAACGAATGGTGGTGTTTCAATATTGTTTAAGCTTAAATCTGTTAATGCTAAAATGACGACATAGCGTATTTTTATGCTGACAAAAGCGCCTTTGCATCGAATACGGAACACTGGGCCGCACTGCCCGTCAGCACTCACGCTTGTCAAGCGCGCCTCGCAAGCATGGATGGGGTGAGGAGAACTTTCTGTGTTCGCCTGTGCGCAGGTATGCAATGTCTTCCTTGTCGCAAAGGTTATTTACGTGTGTCACGTACTAAACTGCTCGTGAGATAAAGATCAGGCTGTGCATAGAGTATTCGCCACTTTCGGGTGGGGGTATCAATAGGAACTAACGCGCAGGGGTAATTTGTTTCTCCCTTCGGTATCTGCTGGGATAATGCATTTGTTTGTACACTAACTGATGCCTCCGTTTGTAGTAGGCGCGTTGCTTATAAATGTACCGTGCTTGTAATCAGCTAAGCCGTTTTTAAAATACTGCTTTAGTGTTAACTTGCGAGGCTCTGACTTATACTAACGTTTGAAGCTTGAAAAACAGCACGTAGACGAAAACGTGCTCTATTTTCGGAAAAAGACGATATTCCCTTCTCATTCCATTCCTCCGAGCGTTGTCCCCATTCAATTCCGGAGTCGCGAAAATGTGGAATGATTCCGGAGTAATTCCAATTCAGGAGTGGTAACTCCGCAACACTGCTGGGAAGCATTAAACCACACACTCTTTGCGCTATTAACATTGTGTGATGACTGGTTGTTATTTTACTCTTCTGCCACGCTATATTACATATGTTAACGCGATTCCTTGCCCGACATGACGCCTGTGTAGAGTATTTTTGCGATGGAGTTATAAGCACCAGCATGACACTGTGGTGGAAGACCTGACTGCCACGCAGAAGGCCCAGATCCTAGAAATTTGTTTCTCATTTATTTATTTCTTATACCACGCAATAGCGGTCACGTACACCGACGGCCGCGGACAACTATGGAGCCAAAATCGGCTGTTGTCATCTCATAACAGCTTTCAGTGTAACAAACTTCAGCGCCGACAATGCCCTCTCCACTTCGGCCTGCTTGACAGGCGGGCAAAAGTCCACTTGCGTTAATATAAACATCTCTGGTTGCCACTGTTCTCGTTTTTTCGCACAATTTCAACATATCTTTGCTTTGGATTTCCTGTCTGAGGTACGCGCTAATACTATACCCTGAGATGTGCCCACATTGCATGAGCTCAGTGGTTCTGGATTGCGAAATTTTCTCGTGAACCGAAAACGATTGAAAAATTTCGGTTTCACTCCGGAACGAAATAATAAATAACGTTTCGGTTACGTTTTCGTTCCGGTCAAAAATATCGTTTTTTTCGTTTTTCGTTTTCGGTTTTCGTTCCGTTCCGACACTCTGATTTGTACAGTGCAATACAGAACCGAAACCGAAACACTACAATGAGCTCGTGCAGAGGGCACGGAGGAAGGCAAGTTTCAACGCAGTCGCATTTTCAGCGCAGCTTAAGAAACTAGGGTCTTTAGAATTACGTATGTATGCATTTTCTATTAAAGGAACACACCACCTAATACTTACCTAGTGATGTTGGGCCTCAGATATGCGTGATATTTACTTTTTGATCGACAACGTTCACAAGTATGAACAGCCATACCAGTTCAAGATGGCTGGCCCTTGGGAAAGTGGTTCAACTTTGGCCGAGTGGCTGAATCGAGTGACGTGCCGACAAACAGAAAGACAGGCAGACCAAAATTTCTCCGTTTAAGTATCCCAAGAAAGACTATCGTCTTTAAAAACCGTTGCTACATTTCTTATCAACGTGCAAACCCTGTTACCCTTTGTGTGATCGCAATAACAGCTAATGAGCAATGAGCGCGATTTCAGTCAATCAACATCAACGAAAGCAAAGATGTCTTTAGGTAAAATCAATAATTTAGAGTGCCAAATATTGAAAATAGTAAAAAAGAGCGCTGAATCCCGCGTTATCTACCTAAAGGTTCGAGGAAATGTAGAGGAAAGACGAGAGCATAAAGGCGGAACCCGTAAATACTATGGTGTGTGGTCTGCACAGCTTCCTTGGTGTTCAACAAGAAAGTGTACAGGGATTCACCGTGTTCTGGTCAAAGCCTTAGGACTTGTAGAATTCTCGTAGTCACTTTCAATGCATTTGGTGTACATGACACCATCTGGTCATCGGTTGTACAAACTCTCGAAAATGATGTCACAGCTGCCAAACACTTTGATTTTCCCCTCTGGAACGCCGGTACTTATCTCAATCGGTTTACCTAGGAAAATTATGGTACTTTTTCATATTGTAAAACTCCCGCTCCGCGTCTCAAGGAAAGTACGAAGTTGCATCACTTCATTTTTTAAATGCGAAGCATTTCTCAGCGAACCTCAGGCACTTTGGGCGTTTCTATCTACGTATCTATCTATCTATCTATCTATCTATCTATCTATCTATCTATCTATCTATCTATCTATCTATCTATCTATCTATCTATCTAGCCGCCTACGTCTGGGCGCTCTCCCGGACGTCTCCATAGGTTGTAATATACCAAAATTTGCATAGCATAGGATGAGCGTATGACGAACTCGATTCATTGGTTACGACATGAAAAACCCAAAATACCTGACGCGTACGTCATGAAACCCTTTCCCTCAGTCACGTGTGGCACATACCCGCATACCAGAGTTCATGTTATGCGGGTATGTGCCACAGGTGATAGCAGAGTCTCAATCAACCCAGTAACCGCGAACAGACACATTGCCACGGAAGGAAAGTGATAATAATAGTAATTGATGGGCCTCTATAGCTTTTCGCCTCCATCTAAACGCGACCGCTGCGGCTGGGATCGAACCCGCGACCTTCGCGTCAGCAGCCGAGCACCGTAACCACTACAACACAGAGGCCGACGCAAGGAAGGTTAGCGAGCTGACGAAAGAGCACCCCTGGAAGACGCTGGGCTACCATCCACACGTCCACGTGGTCCGCAACGTCGACCACGTGAATTTAGCGAAAACCAGGGTCAATGCTTCCTACAATAACTCTGCCGAGAGGACCATGTCCTTCATGATTACCGGTGACTTCAGCATTGATTTATCAAAACCCAACCGCGCCTGGTTCTTAGACGGCATGAAAGAGGGCTTCGATGTGGCCAGGGCATCACAAAACTTCGGTACACGTCCAGGACAGGATGCATCATAGATCATTTCTTCGTAAAAGCCATCCGCGGTTTCCACCAGCCCTACTATACCTCGCACTTCACTACACTTAGAGCGTCCGTAGCCGCGATAACGAACGGATCCAATAACAAGTCCTGTCCAGCAGCTGCTGGTGCTGACTGATCATGGTGATGATGACCTTATTCAAGAACTGCCAAGAACCCCTTCCACACATGCACACGGATTTGTGAAACGTGCGTGTGTTCTCCGTCATAACGGATAAGTATTAGCATAACAACTGTAACGCAACTCTAGCAACTGCAACTGTGACTGTAACGTACGTGCAGTGCGCCTGCGCGTACCACTCGGCTGTGTATATATCGAAGGAAAATTATCTGAATAAAGCTTAGTTGCGAGTAGCGCCTGTCCTGTGCATGTGTGTTCCTTCATTGTCCCACTCGAATTCGCGCTATCCAGTGCTGAAGAATATAAGCACTACATACAAGCTTACTGCGTCTGGTGTTGGTAACACCTATGCTGCTATTGGCATCGTTAAGCAACTGCAAACTGATTATATAACACATGTGCGACTATCCAAAATATGTGTGCGCGTATACCATTTGCACACTTCTCTAGCGTCCTTCCGTAACGTTTCGCGCAATGTGAAAAATTTCGACACAGTCACCTTCCTGCACATGCTTCGCATAACATCGATTCCCACGGTACGTGGGATCTGCCGAATTTTCTGGTCTGGTGGCACAGAATTTGTTATCTCGTCCGACGTTAGCTCAACCGCGAGACCGTGGCGGCTTTGCATTCCCCGACGTTTCTGCCACCGCTTCTATCTTGTTCCTGCGCACTTTATTAAGAATACTAAGTAGTGACGGTACGCCCGCTCAGACCCTGGCTCGTTACCACCTTGGGCCATTACTACGTGTATTGATGCCGGCTAGCTTTATAAACCATGGTCCCCAGTAAACTCAGCTACCGTTTTTGTATCGAGCCCTTATGGAGGAGGAGGGAGAGAAAGGAAAGGCAGGAAGGTCAACCAGACGCGCGTCCGGCTTGCCATCCTACGCTGGGGGAAAATAGATAGAGAGATAGAAAGAAGGGAACATACAAAGAAGATACACGTGAGCTTAAACTACATTGTTGCGTTCGATAGTACTAGACGCAAGACCTCAAGCGTATCACGTTCCACTGTAAATCGTTGAGTCATCATGATCATCATCATCATCATCATCATCAGCCCGTCTACGCCCACTGCAGGGCAAAGGCCTCTCCCATGTTTCGCCAATCAACCCGGTCCTGTGCTTTCTGCTGCCACGTTATACGTACAAACTTCTTAATCTCATCTACCCACCTAATTTTCTGTCTCCCCTCACGCGTTTGCCATCTCTTGGAATCCAGTCAGTTACCCTTAATGACCACCGGTTATCCTGCCGACGTGCTACGTGCCCGGCCCATATCCTTTTCATCTTGATTTCAACTATGATATCCTTAACCCCCGTTTGTTCCCTGACCCACTCTGCTCTCTTCTTGTCTCTTAAGGTTACACCTATCATTTTCCTTTCCATCGCTCGCTGCGTCGTCCTCAATTTAAGTTGAACCCTCTTTTTAAGTCTCCAGGTTTCTGCTCCGTAGGTAAGTACCGGTAAGATGCAGCTGTTATATACTTTCCTCTTGAGAGATAGTGGTGGACTACCATTCATGATTCATATTGCCTACTGAAGGCTTGCAAGTACTGGACATAGAACATCCAGTACCTGTTGTACGGACTCAACGTATGGCGATTTCAGCCTGCCGATGAACACGCGAAGTGTATCTAACAGTGATTGAAGTACTATGAGGATTGATTTGTCTTCTGGCAACTTGTCAGTCGGAGATTCAGGGTTCACTCTTGCCGATGTGCATTGTGAATCTTCATGTCGCTGCGACTTCGGCAACGGAGGCCAGGCCGCGTCTGTTGTGTTCATGCATTCCATGGTTTGTACTGGCCGTCGCCGATCCGTGTGGCTGCGGCTTCGGCAATGTAGGCCAAGTGGAATCCACACCAACAATGCCTTTCATTGCACTCTGTTACCTACCAGCTGTGCAGAGTCCGGGTGGCAAAGGAGGTGGTGAAGCAGGGCGTCCAACGGGCGCTGCGGATGCAGAGGCATTGAAATGCCCTTCTGGCATTTCACCGACGTCTAGAGGCTACATGCCCAGAGATAGAGGTCATCGGAGCTAAAGTGGTGGACACAATGGCCGCGTTTCTGCGGCCCTTGGCGCCCCAGCACCGTTAACCTGTAATGAACCGCCCATGGAAACGAATACCTGTAGCTGCGTTGTCAGGCCACCTCCGTGACTTTGTTTGGCGGTTGGGCTGGGCTTACTCCCCACTCGAGATCGGTTGCTGCGTTGGCAAGTGGTGCGCGTCTCCACATGCCTCAACTGCACTGCGGTTGAAACTAACCGTCATGCGAACCTTGAATGCGCGGTAGCATGCGCCTTCTGGCGCGCTGTTCATGCAGGTTTCCGTGGACAGGGTGTACGACCATTCGTGGCCGATGGGAACACGGGGTACCCCTCAGGGAGCTGTGTTATCACCGCTCATGTTCAACATTGCTATGATGCGCCTCCCAAACGAATTGGCCCGAGTGGAAGGCATTCAACACGCAGTATATCCCGATGACATTACAATCTGGACCACCGAAAGGAGCATTGGGGAAATGCAGGAACGCCTTCAGCGGGCTACATCCATAGTCGAGGCGTATGCCAACGATTGTGGACTCCAATGTGCTCCAACCAAATCAGAGTTTCTGCATGTTAGAGCGAAGCCAAGAGATAAATCATCCATACACGTCTCTCTGTCTGGGGTTCCCATCAGAGAGGTGGAGGAGCTTCGGATTCTGGGCCTGTTCATTCACCACAGACTCAGACCGGACTCCACTATTGCGAAACTCCGGAGAGTAGGTGAACAGGTAGGGCGCATGATCCACCGCGTTTCCAACAAGCGGGGCGGTCTGTGGGGCAGGGACGCACTTCGGCTCGCCTATGCCTTCGTGACTAGCCGGATACTCTACGCCGTCCCATACCTTAGCACTAACAAGCACGAAGATGACAGAATAGATGCCATCATCAGCAAGGCGACTAAGCGAGCTCTGGATCTCCCTGTGACCACCTCCAACGCCAAACTCGGAGCGTTAGGTGTGCTCATCTCCTACCAGGAGTTGCGGGAGGCCCACCTTGTGAACCAATATACGCGGCTCATGCAGACGGCCCCCGGGCGCCGCCTGCTAAACCGATTACAGATCCAACACGTTTGCCCTGCAGAGGAGGCGGAGCGTATTCCAGAACTGTGGCGCCATATGCTCTCGGTCTCTACGCTCCCCAGTAACATGGATACGCACACGCACGAAAGCAGACGACAAGCGCGGGCTCGGACGCTTGAAAGACAACACGGCTCCCGACCTTGTGTATTCTACGTGGACATAGCAGGGCCTTTCGCCCAAGGGATTTTACACGGCCTCTGTAATTCACCAGGAGAAACACGCCAATGGGCTCTCCTGCCGAGCACAAAATTCAGAGCGAGCTGAGGAAGTACCGATAGCGCTTGCTGTCGCGGATCCCAATTAGAAAGTCATCATCACGGACTCCCGTAAAGCATGTGCTCACTACTTGGCAGGGGAGATATCCCCCTTAGCCGGCCAAATTCTAAAACGGGCCGCCATTGATCCGACCCCAAAACGAATTATATGGGCTCCTGGCCATCAGGGCTTACGAGGTAATGAGGCCGCTGACGCGGCGCCCGAGCGCTTACCCACCGGGCTCCTCACCCTGGCTCTTATGACTCGGAGGCCAATACGCCGCTGCTACGGTTCAACGAAATTCTCGCGTATTATCGCGACACTCACCGCCTTTTCCCGACTCCTGCAAAGGGGCTGAGTAAGGCGGATGAACGAACTCTAAGGCGCCTGTAGACAGGTACTCTACTCTGTCCTGCAATATTAAAACACTACGATCCGAACATGGATGGGCGGTGCCCACACTGTGGGGAGACCTGTGATATCTTCCACATGGTGTGGGTATGTACAAAAAATCCCGACCTGCCCCCTTCCCCTACCCCTTCACGAGAGGCATGGGAGACTGCCCTCATCAACTGCTCCTCACTGGAGTCGCAACGGACTCTGGTGAGACGGGCGCGAGACAGGGCCTCGTCATGCGGTGTCCCGGACTAGGAACGCCGACCATGCAGCGGGGTCATGCTTTGGCCCCCAAACTCTCTCTCTGTTTTCTTTTTATGATGTTTTTCATCATCATCATCATCATTCGTGGCCGACGGCCGATTTCCGCGCGGGCGCTTCTGAGCGCTTTTAATAGTTGCGGTGCTGTTCAGCCTTTGGCGAAACAGATGCGAGGCCGTGGCTGGAAATTGCCGCCAACGTGCTTTGTGGCCGATACTGGGGCGAATGCGACGCGAGATCCTCGCGTTCTTCTCTGAGGAGCTCTTCTTCCTTGGGGAACGCGAGTTTCGGCGGCGTTGGTCGTGCCCCTTTGTCGACGTCGAACACGAAAGGGTACAACTTACTTTTCGACGGAAGTGGTGCTAGACAGCGCCCGTCGAGTCGTTGTTCATGATCTTCTCTGCGTACCCTCATGATCTGTGTTTATCACTTTCGTCTGTAACCCATTGTGTTTCATTGCATCTATTGTATCAATGTATCATTGTATCCATTGTTTTATTGTATCCCACTGAGTTCTTTTGTGCTCCATGTCACATCTTAGTCATGTATATTAGAGTAGTGATGTGTTCACTACAAGATAGTGATGTTTGACGTGGCACATAGCTGTGCCGATGTGTATGTACCCCTGATTTCCGAAATGTTATCAAGTTTTTGTTTTTGTACATAGTGTAAATAAACTTTTTCTAAACAGTATAGTGTCCTCGCAGAGACCTTCAAATTTCATGTTTATGACGGCTTATCGCTCTCCCCTAGTAGAGTAAGCAGTGCTCTAAAACGTCAATTATTAAGGCGATAGCCTTAGACTCCTCATCAAACGCGGAAAATGACCGTCGGCAACAGCAGCATCGGTGCCAACACGAGTGAAGCAAAGATGATCACCTGATGACGTCTCCCGATGACGTCATCATGACGTCACAGGTCGCCAACATTTGTGGCGATAACGTAGTGACATTAGAGAGCTTGAGAATTGTGGCCCCAAGGAGCTTGGGGACCCAGGAAGTTAGCGAGCCGCTAGGACGCATGCGCAGAACCCAAGCCACTCGTGGGCTCTCGCGCTCGCATTGACCCAAGACCCAAAAATAAAAATTAGCGTGGGTCCCCAAGGCGTCTTGTGTAGCCAGCGAGACGACGGATAGGCAGGGCAGGCCATGACACACTATAGCTCGCGTCTAGCACGACATTAATTACGCCACGTGTGGCACCCCGTGCGTCTGACCCAACGCAGCTTGCGTTTGACCCAATTCTCAAACTCCGATGCTCCTCCGAACGCAAGGGCAGCCTACCCAGCGCAGCTTGGGGACTCAGTGCCTTGGGTTCCCAATTCTCAAACTCTATTTTCAACCGCGGGCTCATATATACAGCTGTGGAGTGTATACAGGGTGTTTCAGCTAAGTTGCGCCCAGTATTTCAAAAACAGACATGTGCGCTACTATAGTGTCTAATTGACCCAGTATTGTTCTCAGCCGTGTGCAGCACGTCAGAATATTTTTCCAATCCGCCACGCTGAGTAATTACTAAATATTGCTTAATTAACTTTTTAAATCAGTAATTCTAGCGAAAAATCTTCGAAGTTGCATCACTTGTACCGAAACGTCAGAATATTTCATCCATGAGAAGATAACTACCAATCCGATAACCTGGGCAATCATAATTACTACAATACACTTAAAAATTATAATTAACGTCCACTATACCTTCCTTGGCTTCATTATCAGCTGGTTTCCATTCACCTTTAAAATAGTAACTCTAACGAAAAATATTCAATAGAAAAATTGTAACGTTTAAATTGTAACTTCGAATTATTTCATCTATGCTAAGATCACTGCCATGTTTAACTTTTTTTTTCAGGCTTCTTTTTTAGTGTGCGAAGTTAAAAAGTACACTTGGCGTGAGTTAGCTGAAACACCCTTTGCACATATACATGTGCATATGTACAACGTATTGCGCAGGTAGTGCGACACACTCGGTATAAACTAAGCTAAACGTCAAGTGCAGTCTGAAGAGCAAACACTCCGACGACTTCCCGTTCAATAGTACTATTACAGCATGCATATGGCATTACTTTTTAACAGCAAAGCCGTTCTAGCTCGGCGTAAAATGTATGGTCGTGCTCAAAAACTCTCACCATCACGAACGGGTATGTGCCACATAATTTGGTCAAATCCCACTACTCGCCGCTACGGCATGGCCTGTAATAAACCTGATGGGTGAGATAACGAGTACAGAGACAAACATGGAAAGAAAGAAAGGGAGAAATAAACAGAGACACAGAAAGAAAGATATAAAGAAAGAGAAAAATTGTTGCCAAAAAAATTTCTTCACGAGGCGGGATTCGAACCCGCGTACCCTCGATCCGAAGGCGAGCGTCCTAACCACTCGGCTATTCAGGCACTTTTTTTTCTTTAATACAGGGAAGCAAACCGTTGCACTTAGAGTGATATTATAAAAATTAATAATCAGGCGTGTTTAAAGACAAATCAAACACAGGAAACCAGTCTAGAGCGTCACTAGAACGTTCGTATATCCCGCGTATTTGAATCACTTGTTCCTGGAATATGTTTTTGTTGATCGCGGAGGCTCAGCACTTCTGTCAATCAGTCTTGCTCTCCAGAGACTATGCAGACCAACGAGAAAGATTAGGTCATAGGGTATTGTCCATTTCTGTGTCACACCAAGTTGCCTAATGTTTACAGGGATGATTTCAATGTCTTTTTTCAGTGTTCGCTGCAGAACATCCCAAAAGAAGACTTCATCACAACAATCAATAAAACAATGATCCTCCGGCTTTTTGCACAATCTGCAATTTACGTCCCAGGGAACAAAAAGTCCTTTAGCGCTTTGGCATTTCTTCACATGAACAGTAACTGTGTGCATCTTAGGAAACTCTTTGTTCCCAGAGACCCGCACATTTTGTGAAATCGAGTTAGTATATTAGAAAACTGACGATTTCCAAATGTAGCCCGATGTAGCGGAATCGAAAAGCATACATCAATAACACTCCTCACCAACTCCTTCCGGCTTGCGCTAAATAAATAGGTTGTTGAAAATCTTGTTTGCAGAAATAGTACGGCATCGACAATTTCTTTTTGAAACCCATATAGCGAACAATTTTCCACAAATGATGGCACAATAAGAGATGGTAAATGAAGTGAGAGACGACGTTGAATCATCTATTGTAGAAACGGATGTTTCACATCGCGAAGGTAAGTAAAACGTGCGACTAATTGCCATATAAACAAATGCGCAAGGCCAACACCACCCCTTTGAAGCAGAAGGAACAAGTTATGTCTCCTCATCGGCTTCCAAGTACAGCGCCAGAAGAAGCGAAGCGGGCGAATATCCGGTGAAATAAATGAATACTTTTTTCTGGCAAAAGTAAGCACTTGAAGCACATAAATTAGTTTGGCAGCTAAAAATACATTGCAGACTTTTGTCCTCGTTAAGATGGAGAGCTCTCGTCCACCCAAAGCCTAAGATGCATGGCGAAGTTTCACGCAAGAATCAGACCTGTGCGCGTTACTGTTGAGGAATTGATCACGGGAAACGCCAAGGTAACGTAAAGTATGTCCCAAATAGTACCGGTGTACTGCGATGGAGTGACTTCCCATTGACCAATCCAAAATCCTCGGGACTTATCAAAATTAACGGATGCACCAGTAACTGCACAAAAATGATTGCGTTAGACACATTTGAAGGCGCTCACTGCGAAATTGCCGGCGGAGTTGTCGTTGTATAATATGGCTTTTGTTGGCCCTTAACACCCTTTAACTTTACCGTGATGGAGTCCTTATCTGGTTCATCCTCTGAGCGTATTTAGGCGCTCAAGCGGAGCTCGTCCGCAGACAAAGCGACACTCATGTAATGTGAGTACCCGCAGCATCGAGCGGCCGCTGCTGCGGGTTGGTCAAGCGGCTGATCGCAAGACAAAGCTTGCTTCCCCATGACACCTAGCTGCGAATTTGTTGTTGCGGAGCTGCTGCTTTGCGATTATGTCGCGTACAATTATTTTGAACAACTTATATCCGATTTTCAGCACATAATGAACGGCGTGGCCGCTAGGCTGGCTTGGTCACATGTGACGCATTATAACTTGTTAGCAGCCAAAATATTGCAACGTCTTTTTACGCAGAATGTTAGATGACGTCCTTGACTTCAATCACAAGGATTAAAAAATAATTTTAAGTGGCCTTTTTGAGAAAACTATTTTCAAACATCGGTGTTTTTGGTAAACCACTTACGTTTCAGCACTGTTATGGAGTGAAAGTGAGTGCGATAAAACCACAAAAAATATTTTAACAGAGAGCGCAAATACCAAACTTAATATGAACCGATTATTGTTATCCTCAGTTTAACTTGTTTCCAGCAATAAATTCCTGAAATACAGGTATTTTGTGCGATTCGCCATGTTTGGGGATTTTTTTTCGTCAAAAGTGCTTCGACAGGTAAGAAGAATAATAAACTCATAAGATTGTATTTCACTTGTTCTTTGAAGGGAATAACTATTGTGACCAAGAAGTGCATCATTTATTTCCCTACGTGCGCTCAAAATTCAGAAATCGCGATATTGGCGGAAAAGTTTCTTTTGCAGCCAAAATTTGTAGATTTTGTTTCAGGCGAACAAAGTTTTTCTCCCAAAACTAACTTCGAAGCCATTCGTCTGGGTATAATGTCTAGGTCTACAGTAAATTTAATCGAAATCGGGAATGGTGACCGGGACCTTGTGTTCGATCTTATCTGGACACATCCTGTTGCAAAATAGTTGAGGGGTAATCGAGACGACTTTCCTAAGTAGCCATTGTCCTCGCATTGAGAATATGTCCCTTGCATGTGAGTTTATTTCGCAGCTCAATTTGCGCAATAGCACTCTTCTATTTGCAGCCAATTCATATAATAGTTCCCTTCATAATAGTTCAGAGACTTACAATGCAAACTAGAAACGCCACGCATAAAAGTCCAGCACATGAGCTGAAAGTTCGCTAGCACATCAACAGAAGGTGCAAGTAGGCTCTCGCCTTCCCATTGATAGAAAGTGATAAGCATTCCCAAAATTTGATTTCTTTGTCCTTTGTAAATATAATAGTGTCGGCAAATGTGTCGAACACTTATTGGAAGTTATTGTGCGCGCGCGCACACACACACACACACACACACACACACACACACACACACACACACACACACACACACACACACACACACACACACACACACACACACACACACACACACACACACACACACACACACACACACACAAACACACACACACACACACACACGCACGCACACGCACGCACGCACACACGAGGACAAAGAAGTGGTTGACAACTGAATCACCAGACTGAGACTAAGTGAAGACAATTGTTGCAGTAATAACCGAGAATAGTCAAGGTTAGCTGACATTAGCTAGCAGTAGCCAACTGTTTGCGAAGATACGGAATGTGCCGCTATTCACACTGCACTTTGGATAGTTGGGCGAACAACCTCAACGATGGTCTATCATCGGTGATTCGAAGGCAGCCCTACAATCATTGTTATCAGCCTTGCGGCACGGACCATACGAAAAATTGGTCTTCGATATTAGGCATCTCCTGCATACTTCATTCCAGAAAGGACACCACGTAACATTTCAGTGGCTGCCAAGTCACTGTGGTGTGACAGGCAATGAACATGCCGACATTGATGCTCGATCAGCTGTTCAAGGCGACAGGGTAGATACAATACGCCTATCAAGGACTGATGCTGCTAGCCAATTTCGAGTGATCGCACAATCAATTCACTCTCCACTTTGCATACAGCAAGTAGACTGAACAACCAGCACCACCACTACTCGAACACTTTACTTCCTCTTGAGACACCTACTGGACAACACCAAAGAGAGGCCACTCTGCTTTGCCGGTTATGGCTACGAGTGGCTTTCACGAACTCATTTCCCTTTCGCATCGCAATGGCTGACAACCTTCTCTGTGACAGCTATGGTATAGCGAGGAGACACATCTTCTGCGACTGTCCTCGCTGCAGTGTGCAGAGACGATCACTCGCGGTCGCTCTAGCTCTCATAGACCACAGACCGGTGACGGCAGTAACCATTTTGGAATATCTTCCTCAGAGGTCATCGCGGATGAAGGCGACAAAGGCATTGCTCAAATTCTTGAAGACGACAGACCTGCACCGGCGGTTATAGTCCAATGGTGATACCGACTGTGAGGAGTGTGACTTTGTGCGTGTGCGCTCCTCTTCTCCCTCTTTCTCTCTACCGATAACGTTTAATGTCCCCTATGCCCTCGCTCAGTGTAGGGTAGCACACCAGTTTTTCTAGACTGGCTAATACCTCTGGCTTTCCTCTGTCTCCTGCGCTTGTCGGGACAAGCGCTTGTCCCGTGGTCTTCGTTCCTTTGTCGTCCTTGTTTCATTCGCGCTGTTACTTTATTTGTTCTAATTATGAACCAACTAGCCCACATCAAGTTGTTACTACTGCTCGTTACTTGCGAACGGTACGAAACGGATCATAGCAAGTTCTTTGGTTCGCTGCAAAATAAATAAATAAATAAATAAATAAATAAATAAATAAATAAATAAATAAATAAATAAATAAAATGCGTCAGGACGCAGAATAAGGCTGTGTTCGATAGTTTGAGGTTGCTCACACGATCTGCTTCATACAGTCAACTGTACACATACTGCATTTGTATAAAGACATATTTATGTCACCAGTAGCGAAAACTACTGGCAAGGTATTGTACTTTTGCTACGGCGACGTACGCATGCTATGTACACAAAAAAGTGCATCTTGACCAAACAGACAAACATACATAGCATTCGGTAGACCTGTACAGGGAAGACGTCACGCACGCTCTCGAAACTCATTACAGTGACCACAACGCAAATTAACGTTTATAAAACACCAAAGAAACGAAAATAAGCATTATACACATACTCGTCTTAATAATATTTATTTAAAGAAACGTTGAACCATACGAGAAAGAAGATTACACTCAGCCTTCAGCCACACAGCTAGGAATAAAATACGCCATAAGAATTTACATCCAACTAAGTAAATCTGGTATAGTTTGACATGAAGAATAGCGGGAATAATGCCTGGTGGCAGTATGTGGTTCAAATTCCTCAACATGCATTACTATAGTCACTCAGAAAGCAACTTCCGTAAGTCGCAAAGAATAAAACGTCAGAACGGTAGATGTAATTCGGACAATATTTTTCGAAACTATCACACAATTATGTGCATAGCTTTGAAATAGTAGGTTTTTAAAATCTATAAAATTATTAAGAACATTTTTATACGACTGTACCCCTTGGCCGGGCGGTTACCGCTGTGTTCGGCAACAATGCTCCATCCTGCCCAATGACTGATGCAAAACGCACACAAAGCAAAATGAGATGGTGGTCTCCAGTGTGAGACAATGGCGATGTCACAGTAAAACAAGTTCAAATCAAGAAGAAAACCCTGACTTTTTTTTTTTTAGAACAAGGCGCGAACGCAGATGTATTCCAGTTACAATGTAGAGCAAAATTCCTGCCTATGCGTCACTCCAGCGGCGCCGAAATGGGCCGATGCAAAAAAAAAAGGAACAAATGCACTGGTTACGCCTTCGAAGTCGTCATGCGGGGTACGTGCCTTGGTGAAATGGCTTTGAGAAGTCGTGGGTACCGAGCACCGCACTGTTTACGATGGCTAATCGAAAACCACCATATACACGTGAGCCACGGTTCTAATAGTGCACCGATTACTTACTAAACATTTATCACAAGACAAGGCTTCATTTACTGCCAGAAGTTTTCAGTATCGTGCAAACAGCGCAAGCCCACTTTCACTCCTCCAGCGGGGCATGAAAGTGGACTTCCCAGAGTCAGTGCCACGGAGCCGTTTGAACGCGTGGAGCTTGGTCTACCTGATCCTTTATACAGCTTTCAGGTGCCTACAAAAAATACATTACCTATATGCGACCGATTATGCCATTACATAAGTCCTGCCCACTTCCTGTGCCGCGGGATTTCCTTCTGCAGGATGTTGCACGGCACCACGACGCTCCTCGGCGTCTTCTCGCCGATCGCAGATGCTATGCTTCTGTCGAAGGTCATCTGTGACATCCTTCGCTCATGCCTTACTCCACACCAAGTCGCCGCTTCTTATCTACCCAGACGAAAGGCCTCATGGAACGCCTCAATAGAACGCTCATCGACGCGCTTGTCACGCATGTTTCCGCTAACCATAGTGTCTAGGACGTTTTGCCGAACGTCACTTTTGCGTATAACTCGTCCCACCATGATACCGCTGGTTACTCGCTGTTTTACCTAATTTCTGACTAATCCTCTTTCGCCTCTAAACACCGCACTTCCCAATGTCTATCAACGCTTACGTTCGCGGTGAACCTTTGCAGTCGCCAAGGCTCGCAAATGGTACTCTTTCGCCACGCTGCCTCGCAGTCTTACCAAAAGTCCCAAAAGCTTTCTTCCTTTCGTTCGGAGGCATTCAACTGGCAGAAAATGACTGCAATATTTATTTATTTATTTATTTATTTATTTATTTATTTATTTATTTATTTATTTATTTATTTATTTATTTATTTATTATTATTATTTATTTATTTATTTATTTATTTATTTATTTATTTATTTATTTATTTATTTATTTATTTATTTGGAAAAATTGTAAGCGTCTCAGCTGGTCTTCTCACACAAAAAAATAACGATGGTTAAGCTGAAGGTGAGGCGGCAGAAAACTAGAGCTCAATCGCCCTAAACGCATAGACACCTTTTAGACCCTACAGCAAGCAGCAGCATTCTCGCACACTCCCGGTGTCTTGCCTTCCCAACAAATCCACAACCAACCCACATCATCGAAACAACAAAACAGAACAAGTGCACAAACACGGTGAGTGATCAACCTCCGCAACAACATCAACGCACAAGTCGAAAACGAAGGCCGGTCCCCCGGGAGCTTCCGCCGTCCCACGCTGCGTCGCGATTGGCCCGTCTATTCGCTGCGTCCACCAATAAGCGACGCAGCCTTTTTCGACGGCGCGCGTGGCCGGAAGTCGCGGATCGTGGCATGTGTCATCTCGTGTCTCCCCCCGAAGCCCGTCATCTGAAATCGGGCACTTCGGGAACAGCGAGGCTGAGGAGATTTTTAATTTCTCTTCCCCCGAGGTCAGTAGAAGCAGTGAACAGAGAACTGCTTGGCAGACATGAGTTTATCACGACTCACTCAGCGTTAACCCTAAAGCCGGCAAACGTCATTCGGTTAAGAGTTTGCTAAAAAATTAACGCGACTAATTAGAAAAGAAGCAGTAAAAAATACCGAAGATAATGTGGGACTCGTATGGCACCCCGAGCAAGACTTCTCGAGACGCTGTTGAGGTAAGCAAGGTTGCGTGTTGAGATATTCCCGTTATCCCTAAGCAGAACAACATTACCGTGTATAATTTAAGGGCATTTATATTAGAGTGATCGACAAATTTTGTGGCGTCCTGTTAGATTTACGACGAACTCTTGTTGGGAGAGCTCCTAATTAGTTTTGAACACACTGTCATTGCTTAGGCTACACTAAGATCTCGATGCGCGAGCATTCTTACATTGTGGCAAGTTACGTGTATAGCGGCAAGTTACAATGTGGCAAATTACGTCAAAACACGGAATTCTCAGCCTCGCTCAGAACTGCAACTACTGCGTAATGACACAAGCTAGCCGCCTGAACTCGACCAGAAATGCTGCGCGTCAGGCAAATGTATCAATTTCAATATGAGTGTTGTGAATACTTACTTCATAAGGGAAGGCAACCTCACTCTTATTTTTATTTGAAGATGGTAAAGACGAGAACTCAAGCTTTCTTTTGCAAGCCCATTGCAATACTTTCGTAACTTCTTTTTTTCTTTTTTTAAAGAAGCGTGGCCTCACTTCTTGTAGGGATGCCTGATTGCTCCTTTTGCAAACTGTCATAACAAGTTTGTTGGCAGCGTCTTAAAGCGCTTACGGCATGGTGCTTAGATAGGAGAGATATGACTAGAGAGCCGGAGTCCGTGCTGTGCTAAACTGAAAGAAACGGTAACGTTTTTTTAACATCTCGATATTTTGATTGTAAAAGCCTCAAAGCACAGTATCAGTCCTGCGCAAAGTCATCAATTAAAGTGCTCACAAAACACACCGCGAGGCTTCTTAAACTCTTCCAAGAAACATAACTTAGGCCTGTATCTTATTCCATATCGGCGCACAAGAACCGGCGCCGCAAATGCCAGGAATTGTAGTGCTTACCACGCAAGCAGCCCAGCCCACATGATGAACAGTTACAACAGCATCAAGCGGAGCTTTTACTTGGGCTGTACAATTGCTCGTTAGCTTTATTCTCTGAAACCGGAGAAGACGCGTTTTCTTCGTTCCTTTACAAAATATCTCCGTATTGCCTTTGTCACGCGTCAATTTGCCAATTTTAATATGACGCGTGTGCAGTACTCACGGATTGAAACGCGATAATTTAGGGCTAAGTAATGCGCGTACTTCCGTTTCCGTAATCTTCAGTTCGTGCCATATTGACATATTTTCAACTCGAACACTTACATCAGAGCCAACGTTACATTTAACAGCCAGATTCGTAGTGACACGGCGCGGTTAATATCAAGCAATTGCTCACACCAGCCGCTATACTGAAAAATTTGATGTCGTGTTTCAGTCCGTGCGTACAGCCTCTTAACAACATAAATTGACGTATTTAGTTCAGTTCGCTGTGTATATGAGTGTCACAGTGTTCTTGCGAGAGGTGTGCATGCAAACGAGTAACATGTTTAATCGATGAAAGTTTGTTCAAGAGTTATAATCAGTGCCGTAACAGCTTGCGTGTCCCAGCCTTACGAGGCATATCAACAGGCAAGAGGTGAAGCAAGACCTGCAAGCCTATCCAACAACTTGTTGTTTTGAACCGTGCAGATAAAGTCCCACTTCAGTCACCCGGGGGTTTTCACTCCATGTCATATCAGCCCGACAGGTGAGTTATCCTCATACTCGAAGATTAGAGCGTATAGCCACGCGGATATGGTATCAATGCACATGAAAGCCTTTGGCAAAATGCTCAGAAACAGGAGTGTTTCCTGGGTCATATCGTGTCTTTCGCCTGGCGACAAGGCCAGATGGCAACTTTTCGATGACATTTTCGTATGTTACAGGTTTGTGCTATGTTGATACTTCTTGGTAACGCTTACCCGAAGGTCGCGGGATCGAATCCCGGACTCGGCAGCCGCATTTGGATGAAGGCAAAATGCCAGAGGCCCGTTTGTTTAGATTGAAGTCCGCGACAAAGAACCCCAGGTGGTCGAATTTCCGGAGCGCTCCAGTACGGCGTCTGTCATAATCATATAGAGACACTGGGAAGTTAAACCCCAACAATTATTATTAGAATTATTGGCAATTCAGCTATCGACCGTTCTGGCATTAGATCTTCGTTTATCTACATTAATGTGAAGCACTCAACAAAATTAAAATACATAGGAATTGGAAGACAAGCGGTATACGTTGAAGTGTGCGGCGCACTTATCTGGCGCGGTTCCTCAATACCATGGTGACCACGCTAAGTAGAAGGTGCAAGATCAACCACGCGAGCGACTCATGTCAGTGGCGCCTTAATTATTGGTCATTATCAGATGTGTTTGTTATTAGGTTTGAGCAGTTAAGAAGGATTCTTAATGTTCGCGGGAAGCATGGCCGCTTTTAATTACTCACTTCACGAAGTTTTGCTACCCTTTCAACAGCGAAGCTGCTAAAGCTGGAGGTAAGACGTATGACCCGAGAAAACTATCATCATCATGAACGAGTATGTGCCACAGAAATTGGGTAAATCCCACAACTCGCTACCAGTCCGCTAACAAAGCAGAAGGCAACAGTTGGCCCAATTAATGGCTGCGAAGCGACGCCGGCATGCCGAAGACCCTGAGTACGTACAACGAGAGAATACTAAGGAACGGGATAGGCAATGGCGGCTGCGAGAAGACCCCGAAGCGATGGAATCCCTACGCTAACAACGACGTGCCCGTAGATCTATATGAAAGGTGCGAACGCTCGGTTTCAGCGCGAGCGTCTGTCTCTGGAGGTTGGACATCCTTGTCGTGTCTGTGACTGTCTGTGGTTTAACTCTAACCTCTCTGCGCTGAGAATCAACCTAGAAACAACCGAGCATCACCTACACCTAACTAAAACGTAGCCACACCCTAGAAGCAACCAGATTAGACCAGAATCGTCCACTTCATTTCATTTCATTTCATTTTATTACCTTAAAAGCCCAACATGGGCATTACATAAGGGGTGGGTTTACATAGTGTTACGGTTCGATTGAGGTTAACTGTGTTTATTTTACAGATGAAGTCAGGCAATGATAGGTGGTGATGGCGTGATAGGTGGTGATAGGTGGTGAACCGGGGAGTGCTACGGTATGAGCCGGGTCAGGGTATGAGCCACGAGAGAAGAGGAAGAGGAGGTTCAGCTGCTATCAGAAGCGGGAGAGCTGCCACGCCGGTTCTCCTGTCGCGGGGTGCTCCTGGGATAGGCGGACCAGGGTCGTTGTAAGCGTTGCCGCCACGAGGAAATGCTGACGGTGGCTCGTATCGCGATGTCACTTCACGACGACAGAATCGAGCTATGTGTCCGGAAGCACCACAACTATAGCCCACAGGAGGTTGGCGATATACATGATACTGCTGGAAAGCATCGCCCCGACGCGGTGGCACAAGTCTATATTCGTTCGAGCCCTGATAGCTGGCGGCCGGCTGACGAGGGTAACTGAAGCGGCGCTCGCACCTTGAATCCTCGGTGGTGCGCCAGAACCGTAGTTGTGCTCCTCGACGCCCGCTGCAGCAATGGAAACATGATGTTGAGCGGGAACCGACATAAGGTGCAGCTTCACAAGGCCGTCGCGCGAGCGTGTCGACTAAGTTCTTCACGTACGATCTCGCGTATTGTAGACGCAAGATCAAAAGGTGCGTAGTCGTCAACACTCGCTACTGTGGTCACATTCGGCAGTCGGCCAAATTTTGGAGCGATACGCCGCATCTTCAGTGTTTCAAATGTACGACGGTGCCGTATGACGTCGGCTACTGTAGCAATGCTGTCTTTGCCGATGAGGAATTGATAAACGTCCTCTGCGATTCCTTTTAACAGATGGCCGACTTTGTCCTCTTCAGACATGCAAGGGTTGACGGTCTTGCACAGCTTCAATATTGCTTCAATGTACATCGTGCATGTTTCGCCTGGTACCTGGGCTCTTTGCAGCAGCGTTTGTTCAGCTTTCTTCCTCTTTGCCACAGAGCCCCAAAACACTCTTTTACTTCGGACACGAAGCGATCCCACGTCGTGAGGATGTCCTCAGGGTTCTCATACCATGTTAGTGCCGTGTCTGTCAAGAAAAACACCACGTTATTCAGCTGAGTTGCCGCGTCCCAACGGAAGTAATTGCTCACCCGTTTGTAGTGTGTGAGCCACTCGTCCACGTCCTCGCCAGATTTGCCTCCGAAGGTACGAGGCTCTATCAGATGCTGAACGCTGCCAGGGCCAGCTGCGACCGGAAGCAGGTAGCAAAGGTGCTGCCTGGAACTGGTGCTGTGGCTGCAGCTGCGTAGTTCCGGGTTCCGTCTTCACCGCGAGACTGTCGACCTCCAGTGGTAACGGGGGAAGTCCAGCAATGCGGCGGCTTCGGCGTAGATCAGGCGGTTGCAGAACCGTGTTGCTTGATTCGATACCCCGCACCTCCCCCCACAAAACTGGTTACGGTTCGATTGAGGTTAACTGGTGTTTATTTACAGATGAAGTCAGGCAATGATAGGTGGTGATGGCGTCCATAAGTAGAAGCCAGCTGAACCTCCTCTTCCTCTTCTCTCGTGGCTCATACCCTGACCCGGCTCATACCGCTAGCAATATAGTTCATTATACAATAGTTAGAATAACATGTGTATAAGCATTAGCAAACACGTATGAGTAATATGGGTACATGATTCTGCAATGTATACAAGCAGCCGGAATGATGAAAATGACATCCAGTAGTTTTTTATTCTGCAAAATGATCGGATATTTTTGTATGCATGTGGGTGCGCTGATTAGGGCAGCGATTTTGTGGAGCAGGCTGTTCCAATCTGTGGACTGTGCGGAAAAGAAAGAACCTGAAAAAGTAGCAGTATGAGTACGGGGGCGGCCCACTTGGTTCATGTGCCGAGTTCGATGTGACGTTCGGCCTGCGGGAATAATGTACGGTGGTTGATTAAGCGAACAATGATAGAACTTATGAATAAGAGATAGGGATGATACACGGCGACGAGTAGCAAGTGTTGGTAGTCCTAATTCATTTCGCCAAAGACGACACGCTGACATGATATGAATATTGAGAATGTATGAACCTTGTAGCACGGTTTTGTTCAGATTCGAGAGCGTTGATTAAATTATGTTTGGTGGGGGCTCCATAGCTGCGCATGCGTATTCGAGCTTAGGGCGAATTATGGTTTGGTAGGCTAGTAATTTTACATGCTTTGGAGCTTGTTTTAGGCGGAGTTTAAAGAAACTGAGTGCCTTATTAGAAGATGAGATGACGTTAGTAATATGTGCGTTCCAAGACAAATCATTAGTTATGGTAACACCAAGATATTTGTAAGAGGGCGCAGCTTCTAATGGGTATGTTACTGATTGCGTATGAATAAGCCAGAGGGTTACGTCGGCGGGAGAAGGTCACAACTTTGCATTTATTTGGGTTTAGTGTCATTAGCCAGCAATCACACCATTGTTGCAGACTGTTAATATTTTCCTGAAGAGAATTTTGGTGAGATGTATTAATAATTGTTTTGTAAATGGACACAATTATCCGCAAACATGCGAATATTACATGCGCTGTTTCAAGCCTTGCGCGACTTAGTGCAGGCGTCACCATTTTTTTTATTGAAGGGATATAAGCTAAAGTAAACGCGCAAATATTTTTGAAGACCATACAATCGTTGCCACTAAAACTGGAGGAAACCATTGACCAGAATACGATAATGACCACGTAATTTCTCAGCTGGACATGCTAAGGGCGCACCATCCGAAACGTGACATGCCAAATGCTGAGAGAAATTAACACTTAAGGTTCAGTCTTGCACTTTCTTCGAATAAATCGAATCATTGTTTTGAAGACATCTTAAAACATTCAAGGCTTCGCAGACGCCGCGATTACAAACAGTGACTCTGTGCGCGCTTTGCGTGTTACTCGGCTCAGGGTGACGTTGAGAAGAAGAAGACGAAATATTTATCCGTCGCAATGCTTTGTCCGCGTCGCCATTCTATGTAGAGGTAGCAATGCTGAAAGTGCTGGTAGCGAGGTGCGTGTCATAGCCCCTTGAATGTCGAAGATTTTGGAAAGTATAGGTGAGGCAAAATCATTGGCTGGCCGTCTCTTGTGCGACGAGATGTCATCTACGCCAAATTTGTGCGTTTCCATGACTTAAACAGATCCTACCAAACCCTGGGCTTAAATTCTGCCAGACCACTGCTAGGAAGCTAAAAATTATGCTGAGGAGACAAAATCAGTATGGAGTGTCTGGGATTTTCGATGTCGCTAAGCATAATATTGTACCGAGCGCACTCGGCTGCA
>NC_051180.1:93451736-93504125 GCF_013339695.2 Rhipicephalus sanguineus | reverse complement strand
ACATTTCTCTAGCTTTATTCCGTAACGTTTCGCTCATGTGAAAATTGCGACACAGTCACCTTCTGCGCATGCTTCGCATAACACGATTTCCCCACGGTACGGGGATCTGCCGAATTTTTTCACGTTTATTTTTCCTCGTCTATTCAGTTACCTTTTTCATGCCTTTCGGTTACGCCACCAGCGGCGACGGCGGCACTGGTCAACGCACGAATGGGTGCCAAAGAGCTGCGCTCTAAACCTCACGAGTTCGAAATTAATCCTGGGTCCCCCACACGGCATGCCTCACAGTGATATCGTGGTTTGGCCCGTAAATCCCCCGTAATTATTCTAATCATTGCAGACAAGACGCGGGCGTTCCACTTAAGGTGCAGATACAATATATTCAATTTAGACAAATAAACAGTTAAACAAAACGAGATGATGTCGTTTATTTCTTGTAGTAGAACAAAGCAGTTAAACAAACGAGATGATGTCGTTTATTTCTTGTAGTAAAACAAGCAGTTAAACAAAACTAGATGAAGTCGTTTATTTCTTGTAGTAACATTAACATGATCGGAGCGAAAAAACAATTGATTTTAATAGGTTTCGAATGTTTCTGAAATTGATATTTCTGAAATTTGTTTACATCCAATCGAATCTTGACCAATCCCTATGTGTGGGTAGTTTGTCAGAACACTTGGGAAACATCATTAACAGCGGAGCAGTGGTGGCGGCCAAGAATCGAGTGGTATATAAACAATAACATCAATTGAAAATACGAAATACACTGTCTGTTAATACTATGGTGTGCAGTACCTCGTGTGTTTCTACACATTTGACTGGCGTCCTCTCACGACCGTCCTATTGGACCAATTTGCGGTCTCCAATGTGTATTAAAGTAACATCAACGTGTTTCTCACTAGTGGAATAAGTATGGACACCGAATGATTTACTGCGCGCCCAATAAAATCTCGACAATGAAATCTCGATGAAAGGGAAATGGTTGAGCGCTTTACGCCACACATTCCATGTTTCATGGAGCGCGCACGTGCGTCCCTAGTATACGTCCGTGCTGTACGAGCTGTTGTCAATCGTGGTTGTGAATTCAACGACCGGAACGCGCCCTTTCGGCCGCGTTAGGAACGGTACTCCGGGGATCGACGTAGTGCTGACGTCCTCTTCATCGCTGGAAAGTATGTTGACCACAGCGACGGCGATCAGCATGCAGCTGATGAGCGTGAACAGCACCACGTACGCCGGCAGCATGGAGCGCTCGCTCGTCAACATCCACTCGTTGGCTTCCTTGGCACACGGGTCCTTGGCCTGCGCAAAAACCAACAACGACAACCAATACAAATGCAAATGCAACCTCTTCAGTGCACACCCAAGAACTTATATACTCAGGCAAACAGGGAAACCATCATTGTCACATTTACGTCCTATGCCGGACAAAGACCTCTCTAAACAATGCTCACTTGCTTCGGCTACGCGCGAGCTGAGTCGCTCAGCTCGCTGAGATGTGCTCCCCTATATGTGAGTCACAGTTTCACCGCAAGGGTGAACCAATGAATGCGATAGCCACAAATGAGAACGTTACACGAAGTAAAGCTAGCAGCTTAACCTCAGACCTTGCATAACTGAGCAAAAACTTGGAGGACGCTTGCGCTTCGCCTTCGAGAATAGAACACAATAGCGTAATCGGGCCCTGTGCACATCGTTTTCTCAATTGCTAGCCTGGCTTCGATTCGCGGTAGATGCCTCAACGATGCCGCAAAGAAACGAAAGTCTGTGCACGTAGCATTTACCATTTCAAACTATCCTAGAAGGCCTACTGCAAGTACAGTTTCGCAGTGCCCGCTACGCCATTATTCTTCCTTTTGCGAATAAGCGAAGGGCCCACTACGCGTCCGTAAGGCAACACGCGAACCTACGCAGCTGCTCACTTTCTTTATGCTCTTGCTGCTGCTGCTGCTGCTGATTAAATGTCTCAACGCTTTGTAATGGGCAGTCCTTTAATACACCCGCTCGTTGCACAATTCACATGTTTTGACACCTGCCACGCAATAATACATGAGTTAATGAGACTACGTGACATCCACGTAGCGTTTTCAAATGCGAAGCCTTTCTTAGCGAACCTCAGGCACTTTGAGAGTTTCTTTCTATCTATCTATCTATCTATCTATCTATCTATCTATCTATCTATCTATCTATCTATCTATCTATCTATCTATCTATCTATCTATCTATCTATCTATCTAATCTATCTATCCTATCTATCTATCTATCTATCTATCTATCTATCTATCTATCTATCTATCTATCTATCTATCTATCTATCTATCTATCTATCTATCTATCCGCCTACGTCTGGGTGCTCACGTGATCGCATCCTTTGCTTGGTGTAGACCAAAATTTGCTTCGGATAGTAAGAGGGTTTCACGAATATGACTGTCTCGTCATGACATGAATAACGTGAAAATGCTGTCGCGTACGTCGTCAAACCCTTTCCTCCAGACACGTGTGGCACATACCCGTTTACCACGGGCCGCGGTGTATAGATATGCGCCACAGGTCATTGACAGTTTATATCTACCCAGGAACGGTGATAACAGACATTTGTAATTTAAATGCGAGAGCGTTAAGAAAAACCGACATCGACAGCGTTGACCTGACGAATGGAAAGAATAAAAATTAGGATCCCAGTAGGAATCGAACCCAAGCATTCTGCATGGCCATCAGGTATTCTACCACAGAGCCTCGCCAGGTCTATAAACTGGTTTGGAAAAACAGCCTATGCAGGCGTAATGTCGGTGCGACGTCGATTGTGGTTGAACTTGTGGTGCTCGCTATCAAATTCTGCAAGAAAGCAATAAGCGTTACATAGTTATCGTATATATATGATGCATGGTGTCATGCCGGGTTAACGTAAATTGTGGTTCCAGTGTCTGCCTCGCTTTTACAGAAGTCTAATAAACATTACGCATGTATTGCTATGATTCAAGAAGCTATATTCAAGCGTTGCTCGACCCCGGAGGAATGCGCCAACGAAAGTTACGCATGATATTCACACCATCGCACCGTAAAGTGCACTTCGTTTCGATAAAACTGACGTCCGTGCTCTAAACAGAGTGCGTACGTTACGTCATACCTTAAGTTACCCTTTAAATGCCAGTGTAGTCGACGTGCCTGTTAAAGACACGATAGGCATACAAGTAATACGCTTAGATAAACACGTCGATCCACCTCGTAACGTTTGGCTCAAAGACAAAAAAATGTAGCATAAACAACTACTCGCTGATTGTTTCGCATGAAACCAATTTCCACAAGGCGTGGGATCTGCCGAATTATTTTTTTCCGAATTAGTTTCAAGCAATCGGGGGTCTCTGCAGTAGAACACCTGCTTGCCACGCAGAAGGCTAGGGTTCAATTCTCACTTGAACTGGAGACTTTTATTATTCATTTTATTTGCACCAATTCACACTTTTAGCTCACGGACAACGCTGACTTTTTTCACACAACCATCGAAGCCGACGCCGGAATTTCTGCGAAACGAGCTCTTTAACGCTATCGCGTTAATATCGTTTAGAACACAGCACAAAAGGCGCGTCACGCGTAGACGAGCAATACTGTTTGCTGCATAAGTTCCATACGAATCGGTGAAACGGTCCGTGTAATCCAACATTGCAAGTCGGGAGGGCTATCCGAACACACTGGCGGCGCGGCACTTTCCCGCGCTCCGCTCAGCGCTCGCGAGACGCCGCTTTTCTCTCTTTCTCCAGCGGAGCGTCGACGTTTCTCTCCCGCCGATCGAATCGCTCCCTGACCTATTTTTGCCGTTGTCGCCAGCTGCCGAGCAAGCAAACCATCAATTAGCGCCTCCTTTTTCTCCTTTTCCTCCTCACACGAGCATCGTCATCGAAACCGGACATTGTCCTCCTAAACCGGCCTCCCCTCTCCGTTTGTCGGAGAAAATCCGGCAGCCGGCGGAGGCGGGCGCCACGAGACATCTATTCTTGTCATGTGACTATCGTGCGTGTCGGCAATGTCGACATCATGCCGCTACTTGCCGAGCGGAGTCACCGATGGGCGGGCGCCGCCGCGTCATGCTTCCCGCCACTGTGCACGTACCGTAACCCTATCGCGTTACAAGGCTGTCGTAAGGAAACGCGGCTGCTGGAGCGAGCGAAGCGACCTTCGTGCTATCTATCGCTTCATCCAAACAGAGCGGTGATAAAGCAGCGTGTATAAAGGTACGGGCCGTCTGTTGATTCCCTTATAGATAGGGCGCGGCGATCGCGACCGGACGATAGAAGTGTGCAGTTGCTGCCGGTGCTATAGGGAACCAGCGCTGGAGTTTCTGTGCCGCCCTGGCGGTCAAAGCGCGCACTTCTCAGCCGCTCCCGCGGACGACACGCACAAGGATGGCTACTAGCGAAGGCGGTGCGGGCACTGAACGCCGAACAAAAAAAAAGGAGGCCGACGGTTACTGCAGCGTATATAAGTGTCATAACTACGTAGGAATGAGAGGTGATATATCTTTCTACGTCTTTCCTGCGAAACCATACGAGCAAGAACGGAGGCAACGTTAGATACAAGCTGTCAGGCGAGCGGGGTAAGTTCGGTCCTCTCTGGCGGCGTCGAGCTGGGGTCTAAAGCGAATTTCGCGTGTTTCATTGTTTTATACAACAGTGAAGACGGCCAGCTATGGGAGCACTTGAGGCACGTCGGTTTGACGACGTTGCATCGGCTAAGTTATTGAGCTCGAGTGCTACCGCTGCGACGTGCTTGCAGGCGCCGTCACTGCCAGCCTTGCAGGAACAGGTGGCCCCACTTATCAGGCGCTGAGACGAGAGGCGAACTCATAAAAACTGCATTAAGTAACGTGCACAAGTTTTCGTTCGAAATGAAAACATGTAGTGCCAGCGTTGCGATCACGCACGGAAGTCAACTCGCTGTACGATTAAACCAACTGTGCGATTTACTGCGTACAGCTTCGCGCTTATTTTACACAACTACACGCGCCGTAAAGAAACAGGGACAGGAACACGCGGTAATAACCGAGCTAGCATCAAATGCTCGCTTACATGAAGTGTGACATCGTAGCTGGCTTGGTGTACTTGCGAGTGGCATTTCGCTGCAACTTGAGAATCGCTGTCACGGCACGACACCGTCTCTTCCACATCGTACACGTATTTCGCCTTGCACAGCTTCGCCTCGTTTTCAAGTGCCTTTCTGCAGAAGTGGTCCTCAGGCCATGTTATTTTACTAAAACCATAGCGGAGCACAACTGGCGCCATAGCTGTCGACAACTTAAACAAGCACGGGACCGCGAACCCGGGAACCACGCTAGCGGGTTTACGCAGGCGCGCTCGCCGCGGCACACTGCGAAAAATATATAAAGCTTTGCAAATTTTCTTCAGTATTCTTTCGCTTGATGGCGCTAGCTGAATGAGCATTCGCAGAACCTTGTTAATGTTTTATTTTCTCTCTCTCAGAAGCTTGAACCGAAGCGAAACGACGCGCACAGCCGAAACATATGCGAGCTGCAACCAATGTCGTCGGATCGAGCGGCGGACTTATGCCGCGACTTCCCGCCAGGCGCATTTTTTCGGCGCGCCACCTATCCAGCGCTGGTCTCCCATACTCAACCCCTATCGCTCCCCCCATAGCCCCAATGGGCTTTTCACGATAAAGAGGACGGTCATCGCGTTTCCTTTCCGCTAGAGCAGTGGTCGTCGGCTGTCCTCGCATGATTTCATTCGCACAAAGAAAATACGACGCGCAGGGCGGTGTTATCGATTTGGACTTTATACGGAACCTCACGGCGACGGTGATGGCAATAATGCGCTTGGAAAGTTCCTGTAATTTGTCTCAACAAAATGGTTCGTATTAGAAATTAGTTGCGCACTATGCCTCCGACGATTATCCGTTATTATCTGTTACCGTCTGCGCTTGTCACTTTCTTTATCGTCGCAATTGTTTTTGATGTAAACCTATCATCATCATCATTATGACCATCATAATCACCCTGACTACGCCTACTGCTGCGCGAAGGCTTCTCCCAGTTTCCCCAATCTCCACGGTCCTGTGCTTGCTGTGGCCACGTTATACCCACAGGCTTCATTATCTCATATGCAGTTATGCCAGGGCTCCCAACCCAAACTTCCTTGCTTCGACAAGGCATTCAAGCTGGCAGAACGTCTGATGCAACCAGCGTCAACACCCGCTGATGCAACGAGGCGGGAGTCTTACGCAATCCCCGGCAACTCCAGCGATGCGTCTGACGCAACCAGCGTCAACACCGGCTGATGCAACGAGGCGGGAGTCTTACGCAATGCCCGGCAACTCCGGCGCTGCGTCTGACGCAACCGACGGAAATCTCTCCCGCGACGTGCGGCAAGCCCTCCCATCCGCGGATCCGGCTCGAGCCAGCGACCAACGGCGGTTCCTGAATGGAGATTTCGAGCTCCTGGCTGATGCAAGCGATCGCCCAGGGCTATAAAAGAACCAAGCTGTGCGGAGAGAGAGAGACAGCGAGCGAAGAAATCCCGGGTCGTCGTCGCACCGCTGTGCGAGCCCGATAAGCTATCGGCCCCAGCGCCGAATATGTAACGCCTCTGTTTATATGTATATAAATTTGCCTTAACTCACCGTCGCCTTGATCGCTCCGTCTATCAGCTCTGCGCAGAAGCAGTCGCAAGCTGAGGCAGCTGTTACCCAACAATGCCCACGTAAACTTCTCTCCTCCACTCGCCTCTCCCTCGTGCGCTTGCCTTCTCTTGGAGTCCAGTCTGTTGCTCTTAATTACCAGTTGTTATCTTGATCATGAACCGAAGATAATGAATCACCAAGAAGCCCGACCAACCACCCTGCAACTTACCGCCGCGGTGGCCCTGCGCCTGTCGAATTCCTTGCGGGTCTTTTCGTTCGAGTCGCCCACGTCCCAATGCCGGCCATCGAGGCCCGGATGGTACTCGTCAACGTCGAATCCCACGTGGGGCTGCTCGTTAGGATCGTCGCAGCCCTGCCATTCCTCGGCGCCGTCCTCCTGCTGGCCGGCGTGGTAAGCGCAGCGATACGCGACGACTAAGCCCTGCCCGGGCACGTAGTGCGAACGGCATCCGCAGTGGCCGTCCGTCGGTAACACTTCCCGGGCAGCTTGGACGCAGCCGAAGCAAGGTTCAATGCCTGGTTGTTCGCAAGGTGCAGCAGCGACCGCCATTCTGTCTTTTCTTCTTCGCAGCTGTACGTTGATGATGACGATTATGACTCCCATATGGTTGCGCATACCCACAAAGAAGGACTGACCCGGAAGCGGACGTGTCATTGAAAGCTGCTGACACAATAAGTACATTTAAGGGAACAAAACATTTAAAGAAAGAAAACAAGTACATATTAATTCCTTTGGTTTAAAGCTGTCCCTTAGCAGAACACTCATAGTCGGTTGCAGCCCCAGAAAAGGAATGTATGCTCCGACCACGGCCACTGCGTTTCCACTGAAAGGGAATTTGCATACGCACTCTATTCCATTATGTTCGCTCACTTTATTTACGCGAGACACTTCTTCATGCAGATGAGAGCCATAAAATGGGAGAGTCAAGAGCTTCTTCATGCATACGTGGATTGGTCGGGCAGCCACTGCGAACTTTCATAAAAAGGACGCGGTCGCGCGCCATCTCGACATACGTGAGTACACGGCTCATGTACACTTGTATGTACATGCTGTACTCTCGCAGCTTCCTTCATGTTCAAACGACCGACAGTGCGAGGATCGCTTCGCTCCCAGTAGCGGCCGTATTCGCTTACGCCAGCATTTTGTATAGTTTCAGGAGATGGAATCCTACAGAAGTGAGCTGCTAGTCTTACTTCGTATTACGTTCCAATTTGTTGCTGTCGCATTCATTGCTTCGCACTTGCGGTGGAAAAGTAGTATGAGACCATACAGTCTCATACTGTGTCTTAAGTGCGGATCACTTTAGGCAGGGCTGGGCGAGGATACTTTGACATTGTATCGCGATACAAGATACCCGGGAAAGGAGTACTTGAAATACAGTTACATTATACTTCCGGAATTATTGTATCCGATACAATACTTCCCAATTGTATCCTAAGGTACTTCGATACATTGGCAAATTTGCTTTTATAGATTCATATAATGAATCAGCGAAGACCTGTGTACAAAACTGTCTATTTTAAAATTTTGTAACTGCGACCAACTTTCTTTAATTTTAATGAAATGTATGTTTGTATTCCGAAAGTTTTGTCTGTCTTGCTCAAAGCATATATGTATACTAGTTTCATTCCGAAACAACTTATTGGGATTTCATTGGCAAACTTAACATGACAGCTTTTAGTACGCTGCGCCGTCAGTAGTTTTTGTTTGACACATTTGTAATTCGTGGGTGTCGCTGCTCTACTTGGCGACCGGCTAGCGGGTTGCCATCTACATGCAAGAACGTCACGAAGAAGCCTCCGCACGATGGCGCAAATGTCGTTGTGCCATCTTACTTTGTCCGTAAGCGTATTGCCGTTTTCGTAATACCGCATCACACCACAGAAGTGTACGTGCAGCAACAACACTGATAGCGATATTGTTTGTGACGCATCGTCTTAAGACGATGAACTACATAGCGGTCACAATTCATTGAGGACATCAAGCTGCAATGATTTTTCGTATTTTACTCATCTGCTGCGTAAAGCGTTTGTTAGCAACATAACCACTAACGCGCAAAAGTTTCTTCTTGAAGAAACTTTTGCCGCCGTGAAACGTCTGAGGCGTATCCTAGTGACACAAAGCGTCGCAGTATATCACTGCTATTCACACATTGCCACTTCGAGCTTGTGCTTACCTGCCGATTTGTAGTGATAAAGAAAAAGAATACTTTACGGTGACCTAAAAAGAAAATGAATATGTCTAAGCAGGCTGGTTCTGTATTAAACAATCACAGTGACTAAATATACATGTTGTTTCACGTGAGTAGAACCAAATGTTTTCTAAAAAAGTGGTTTATTTATTTATTTTGTTAAGGCGTTTGTTTGACGGCACTCAGCGACAATACACAATGGCGACAGTCGTGTCAAAGCACAGACTCCCAGCGCGAGAGGCATTCTTTCAGGAGGAGCCGAAGAGGATGACCCAATAAAAGGCGCTGGAGAGCGCAACCCATTACATAGTTCCAAGGCTTCGCTACAATTTGCTTCGCTACAACCCAATAATTTGGCTCGAACAAAATGAGCTTCACGTACAATGCAAAAGTAAACATGCAAACAACGTAAGAGAAGAAGACAGGAAACAAAACACGATATAAAAATAGTATGAAAACGATTTTACAGACGGGGCCATGAAACTGAAAGAACAAAACATGCATATGGTATACGACCAAGACAAGTAGAAGCGGTGAGAACTAAGGACGCTAGATGTCCGAAACATGGCACTGCATTTCACTAACAAAGTCGTCGGAGCTAAATGTGCTGCGTGGCAAAGAATTCCACTTAGCGACCGTTTGAGGAAAGAAACTGTATCGAAATGATTTTGTGCGAGCGAAGATTGGTGCCAACGAATGTTTATGACTGTGCCGCTTTGTCCTCGTACTAAGACGCTTAACGGATGCTGGGAGAGCTAAATTGATGTGGCCGGCAAGGCAGTTGTGAAGGAATGAAAGGCGGTTAACTTTTCTCCGGGCTTCCAGCTTCGGTATTTTATTGAGCTTCATTAAATGTGTAACCGCGAGTGAAGGAAACGAACGGTATATGGTTTACCGTCATGCGGCGCTCGGCGTAGTACTTCTTATCGGTTAATTGGTTATTTGACTAAGGGCAATTAGGCAGCATATATAATATTCACATTAGGGCAAAGTGCGCTTCGTCACATTATAGAGCGCATTTAAAAACGACGGATCCAGGTTTTTTTTGTTTTTTTTTTGACCGCGGAGATGCTTAGGAGTGAATATATTCTGGCTTTTAAAAAACGGCCGCGAAATATGAAATCAAACCACGTGACTGCGCTCATGAGGTACAGTACTGCAGCGCTCTCTAACGTTCTTCGAGCGAAACAACCGGCGTGCGGACCGTCCGTAGTGCTTTTTTTTTTTTGCGCGCAATGACACCACAAGACAGAAGACGGGACAAAGCTCTACTCTCAACTGACATCATATATTGCCTCACTCATCCTATCGCTTCTCAGGGACGATGGCGTTTGCTTGCCGTGTGCGGCAGCCAGAAATGTGGACGCACTGTGGAGCCGATGCCTAGGGCCGCTCATTTCGCCACGGTCCACGCGCCGGTTGTTGCGCTCGAAGCTCGTTTGAGAGCGCTGTAATACGGTAGAGCACGAGGGCAGTAACGTGGTCTATTTCTCCGGCTTTCTTTAAACGCCGGAAAAAATCACTACGCAGCATGTACGTTTCCACAAAAAAATTGGATCGGTCGTTTTGGAATGCTCTCTACAACGTAACGGAATGCACTTGGCCCTAAAGTGACTATTAGAACTGCTGCATAATTCGTCTTATTTAATTAACAAATTAAGTGATATATATATATATATATATATATATATATATAAATACCCTAACGAGAGCCACATAATGATAAACCATGTCGTTGGTTTTATTCACTTGAGGTTAACCACTTCTTTGTAAATATTCGGTTCCAGTTACGTGAAACACCCTGTATAAACACGATACAGGCGCACCCCTAAAAGCTATGGCAATAGAGCATGATGTATCGTCAACTTAGATGTCAACAGAACACTCCGTGCCTATGGAAAAAAGCATAAAAGGGCTCGCGGGGACGCTCATGAGAAAAACGGAGTACTTGGTATTGTGTTTTTCAAGTCCTCTTCCTAACATCTTTAAGATTTTTATTTACAATTTCCATTATTATAATGCAAACTGAATTTTGCTATTTTACTAAATTGTAAGCAGATTTTTGGTTACGGTATACTCTAGGCACGCTAAGATTATTGTACCTTTGTCCTCAACGTCGCCTTGACATAACAGTAAACTCACATGTAATGTCGATATGTAAATAGTAGCAATGACGCAGACAGTTAACAAATAAGAATAAAGCAGAGAAGGAATTCAGGAGCAGGTTAAAAAAACATATTACTGTAAACAGACGAGCAAGAGCTATACAGAAGCCCAGGTAATGTGTGGGATGCAAACGGAAGAGAGCATAGAGATCACTTGTCCTAGCGATCAAATTATCATTAAAAGAACTTCTAGAATAATTTAGCAGGAAGAACAAAGATACAGTACGCAGACATATCTTCTGTTACGCGAATGCTTGTTGTATTGCATCTAGCACCGACACCGGTGGTGCGGGGGTTGTGAGAACCTCATTTGCGTATAAGTGAATCTCATCGCATGTAAGTGAAGCTTACGTCCACGAGGTCTTTCAAATCGCTGGTGGGTGAAAGCGGCGAGACGCAAAGCAACCCCATTCTTGCATTCTTGAGACTGAAACGAAGCACTACGCGAGACAAACTTCGATAACGACACTATCGCGGCTTCATATGTTGAGCGGAAGACGCCGCACGCATCGGAGTATGCAACAAAGTGCCGTCAGTATACCAGCAAATGTCATCACACCGACACAACTAAAAAGAAAGAAAACATCGCGAAAACAAAAGGTCGGCTACGCGTAGACGTTCGCTCGCTTGTTTTAAATGCGAAGCATTTCTTCACGAACCTCAGGCACTTTTGGCGTTTCTATCTATCTGTCTACCTATCTATCTATCTATCTATCTATCTATCTATCTATCTATCTATCTATCTATCTATCTATCTATCTATCTATCTATCTATCTATCTATCTATCTATCTATCTATCTATCTATCTATCTATCTATCTATCTATCTATCTATCTATCTATCTATCTAGCCGCCTACGTCTGGGCGTTCTCCCGGTTGTCTTCATAGGTTGTAATATACGAAAATTTGCATAGCATAGGATGCGTGTATGCCGAACACGATTCACTGGTGATGACATATATAACGCAAAATACCTGCCCCGCCACGGTGGTCTAGTGGTTATGGCACTCGGCTGCTGACCCGAAGGTCGCGGGATCGAATCCCGGCCGCGGCGGCTGCATTTTCGATGGAGGCGAAAATGTTTTGAGGCCCGTGTGCTTAGATTTAGGTGCACGTAAAAGAACCCCAGGTGGTCGAAATTTCCGGAGCCCTCCACTACGGCGTCTCTCATAATCATATCGGGGTTTTGGGACGTTAAACCCCAGATACTATTATTATTATTAACGCAAAATACCTGTCGCATACGTCATGAAACCTTTCCCCTCAGGCAAGTGTGGCGCATACCAGAGTTCATGTTATGCGGGTATGTGCCACACGCAATAGCAGAGTCTCAATTAACGCAGTAACCGCGAGCATACACATTGACAAAGAAGGACAGTGATAATAACAGTAATTAGTGGAGTTTTACGTCCCAAAACCATGATATGATTATGAGAGACGCCATAGTGAAGGGCTCCGGAAAATTTAACCATCTGATATTCCATAACCTGCACTGACATCGCACAGTACACGGGCCCCTAGCATTTCGCCTCCATCGAAATGCGACCGCCGTGGCCGGGATCGAACCCGCGACCTTCGGGTCAGCAGCCGACCACCGTAACCGCTACACCACAGCGGCCGACACAAGGAAATTAGGGAGCTGAAGACAGAGCACCCCTGGAGGACGCTGGGCTACCATCCACTCGTCCACGTGGTCCACAACGTCGACCACCTGCATTACGCAAAAACTGGGGTCAATGCTTCCTAGAATAAATTTGCCGAGAGGACCATGTCCCTCATGATTACCGGTGACTTCAGCATTGATTTATCAAAACACAACAACGACTCGTTCTTAGACGGCATGAAAGACGGCTTGTATGTGAACAGGGCATCACAACACCTCGGTGCCATGTCCAAGACAGAAGGAATCATAGATCATTTCTTCGTAAAAGCCATCCGCGGTTTCCATCAGCTCTACTATACCTCGCGCTTCGCTACACTTAGACCGTTCTTACGCGCGATCACGAACGGATCCGATGTCAAGTCCTGTCCAGCTGCTGCTGCTCACTGATCGCGGTGATAATGACCTTATTCAAGAACTGCCAAGAACCCCTTCCACATATGCACACGGGTTCGTGAAACGTGCGTGCGTTCTCGGTCATAACCGATAAGCGCATAACCGATACGACGCATAATAACTGTAACGCAACTCTCACAGCTGCAACTGCGACTGTAACGTACGTGCAGTGCGCCTGCGCGTGCCACTCGGCTGTGTACATATGTAGGGAAACTTTTCTGAATAAACCTTAATTGCGAGTAGCGCCTGTCCTGTGCGTCTGTGTTACTTCATTGTCCTATTCGAATTCGCGCTATCCACTAATGAAGAATACAAGCACTACATATCACCCTACTGCGTTTGGTGTTGGTAACACCTATGTTGCTGTTGGCATCGTTAAGCAACTGTAAACAACTGGTTGTATAATATATGTGTGTGTATACCCTTTGCACATTTCTTTAGCGTCTTTCCGTAACGTTTAGCTCAATGTGAAAAATAGCGACACAGTCACCTTCCTGTGCATGCTTCGCATAACATCGATTCCCACGGTACGTGGGATCTGTCGAATTTTTTGTCGAGATGGTTCGAGCGCCATCACGTGACTCTGCTCCACCAATGGCGACGCGTATACCTAATCGCCTGTGTTCGCTGGAGCACTCTGGCGGAAAGATAAAAGAATGTCGCAGTTGTTTAGTTATATTCTGGGGGCTTACTGGTAGCAGTATCAGCTTAAGAAGCGGAGTTCAGCCGACGTTTATTTTTTTCGCACGGTGGTGTTTCTTAGCAGTATCTTGTATCTTGAGATACACGTTTTGCGATACCGATAAGATACCCAAAGAGTATATGAGATAGTATCTAAGATACATGTATCTTCGATACTGCCCAGCACTGATTTAGGGGATGGGGCTGTCGAATGCTGTTGTCCTATGCTGTCGTATGCTGTCGTCGTCATCACATGTCACTTGGCGTAAAGCAGGCAAAACCATGTACAGCATAGCCATCCATAGCAAAAGAGCAGGAAAGGGAAGTGAAGTTGAGGAGGAGGGAAATTATGAAGGGAGTATGCTGTCATCATATGCTGCCATCTTATGTCGCCCCTTGGCGTCACGCAAGTATGGTGGCTAGAGGGGGAGGTGTCCGCAACGACGCGCCGGAGAGGCAACATTATTACATGACGATGCGGCTGCGCGGATGACATCTTGGAGCCGACAGCAGCGCCGCCGCATCGACGCTGTTCAAGCAGTTCAAGCGCGAAGGCATCTCGAAGACGACGACGCGCCACCTATTGGTGTCATGAAAAAGTGCCGCGCTGACTTGCACGGCGCAACCCCGCCGATGCTGACACCTCCTCTTCTAGTCACCATAACGCATGTAAAACCACGATAGCGTAGCCATGTATAGCAGGGGGGGTGGGGGCGAAAAATGGAAGTGAGGGAGAGGAATGATGTGAGAGTGAGAAGGATGAAAAGGAGAAAAGAAGAGGGTAAAGCATAGCATAGCCATGTATGGCGTCACGCAGGTAAAACCACGTATTGAATAGCTATGCATAGCATGGTCGTGTAATAGTGTGGAAAGGGAATCGAACGATAGGAGAGGGAAAGAAGGAGGGAAGAGTGTACAGCGTAGCATAGCCATGTGTGGCGTCACGCAGGCAGCACTGTGTTTGGCATGGTCATGTATTGTGTGGTAGTGTAAGAGTGTGGGAAAGGGATATGAGGGTGAAGAGAAGGGAAAGGAGGATGGAAGAGGGTAAAGCCATGTATGGCATCACGCAGGCAAACTATGAATAGAATAGCCATGTATGGTGTGGTCTAGTAAGGGTGTGGCAAAGGTGAGGGTGAGAAGGAGGGAACGGAGGAGGGGAGAGGATAAAGCATAGATTAGTCATGTATGGCGTCACTCAAGCAAAACCATGTATACATAGCCATCTATGTAGCGAGGGGGCGGGTAAGGGAAGTGAGCATTAGGAGTGATGTGAGAGTGAGGATGAAGGAAAGGAGGAAGGGAATGACAAAGCATATCATAGCCCTGAATAGTACTGTATTTAACGGGGGTGGAAAGGGAAGTGAGGGTGAGGAGGGGAGATGTGAGGGTGAGGAAGGAAATTAGGAGGGGGAGGACAAAGCATAACATAGCCGTGGATATTATAGCAAAAGGGGCAGTGAGGATGAGGAGGGAAAGAAGGAGGGGAGAAGGCACAACTGCATCACAAATGAAGGAATGTGACCTTTACTGAAATAAAAGGACGACTCTTGGTCGCTGTTGGGGATAAGGTGGAAAAGGGATAAGGGGATTAAAGGGTGATGAGCATCTTCACGTCACGCCTTCGCACGAGTCAGTCGACCTCTCCTACACCACTCGAAACAGGCCACTTTGACTACCATATATTGCGAGAGCTTTTTGGGCTTCATGGTCAGACTTTATTAAGTTACGTAGAGCTGTCATGTCGGCGTGCAGATGTCCAATGTGCCGTCTGCCGTTTGAGAAAGCTGCGTATGTCCAAATTAGATGTTCTAAATCTGCTCGGCACAGCGTCTGACAGTGTGTGCATCGCGTAGAAGTGTTTTCACTCGAATGTCGGGTAGCTTGCTGCCATTTGTCTAGTATGTGTGGTGTGTATGCAGAGTTGGCCATAACATTGCTTTAAAAAAAGCTTTCTTGTTGACGAGTAAACCCACACTTGTCATTTAGTATGGGCGTTGGTGTAGCTTCCAATAGTCAGTTTTTGCTGTCTGTTTTCATTTTAGTGCGAATGTAATGCATCAGTGCTCTGCTAGGAGAGCCTTCTGCCCAGATCTTCACAAATAAAGCTTTTCTTTCCTACCGTGGACGCCAAGCAGGCTCCACGTTTGGAAATCAAGCGCGCGCTTGCCCGTGAACGCGAGCATCGCAGAAGAACAAGCGAATCACTGCTCCGCACTCCCTACAGCTTTCACGTTGAGTGCAACTGCATACAATTTTTCTGTATCAAACAATAGACTTCTACCGGCCTACGTCACTCACGCCCCGTGACGTCAGGTCACGTGACCTTTCGGCGCACGTGCAACGGCGGTGGTTGGCAAAACACTCCCGCTGCCGGCTCAGCGTGGTACAGTCGCACGGTGTTTGGCGCACATTTTTTTTTTCTTTTTGAACCTTTTCCTTCATCTTTCGGTTCCAAGATTATTTGTGGTATGTGTCAAAGAACATATAAATGTGTCGTGGACTGCGTGACGAAAGATTTGCCACGCTGCTGGCTGTTTAAATTGGAGAAGTGAACCCACGTGGTGGTCTGTGCGAGGAACAGCGGCATCGTCTTCGAAAATGTGCCGCGTTTACTGTGGCGTGTAGCGTGCGTTGAAAGGCAGCGACGATATCGGTTCACCTTTGCGGACGTTGAAACTGACAATATTGTGTGTGGTGTGCGAATAACGATGAATCTTGTTTGCGAAAACATTGGCGCGTGTTGTGTCTAACAGGGCCATTTGCAGTGACCGGTTGTCAACAGAACATCAGGATTGGACATTTTATTTGACGCGATGATCTGCGAGTGCGTACATCTCAGTGTTTGTGCTGCGTGCACAAAAAAAAAAAATTAACGTGCATGATGTCCGGACTGAAGGTGAAACTATACGCACGAGCTATACCAGCGTGTTTTAGCATTGCCGAACATGCATGTACGGTTTACCACGGCGAATACAAAGAACCATACGCGTATCGCCTTTTATTGGAGCTGTACGTCTTAATGGAAGCAGTGGAGATTCTTGTTTGTCATATTCTAGTTAGCTTATTATTACGGCTCGATATTTATGAAGAGACATTCCGAGTTTGTGTACCAAGTCTAAAGGAGAGGAATAAGTATGGAAACACGTTGTAGGCATCAGCTACAGCGAAGTAGCCGCGCAAAAGATTATTATAATTAAATTATTGTGTTTAACATCTCAAAACTGCTCAGTGGATTATGAGGAACGCCGTAGGGGAAAACTTCGCTTTAATTTTCACGGGGATTTGTTAACTTCAACCGAACGCACGCCAATGAGTGTTTCCTTCTTTCCTTTTTTTTTTTTTTTCATTCATCTCCGATCAGAATCTTGCGCCGTGAGAGAATCTAATCCGTGACCTCGCGCACAGTAGCCGCCAATGCTGTGCATCGTTTAAAACTGCAGTGCAGATTTCGCGACGGAAATTGAGTACGTTCACATTCATTCCATGCTAATACTTCTGCAAACACAGTCGTCGTGAAAATGTACAACATTCGCTTTCGAAGAGCATAAGATTTTTTTATGGCTGTCATCCACGACTAGTAAATCATATGTTGACCTAGCAGAATCGTTCATTATAGGCAGTGACTATTCCTTTTAACAGCTGTGAGTTCAGAAAATAGCAATTTGCAAAAACATCTATCGAAGTAACGCAGACACATGCAGCGCTGCTATGCAGAGATCTCGCCGGCGGAACTTTCTTGCCAACCAGCGCTTGCTCCAAAGGCGGGATTAGGGGGCGGGACACTGCCAGTGACGTCCCACTGTTTGCAAACAGGGAGAGGTCTATTCTTGTGACTGATGACCTTTACTCCCGACTGATCGTGGACAAGTACGCGCTGGTAAATTTTAGGGCCGTGGCACAGGATAAGAGACGTATTCCGATATACGAAGCTATATCACTTGCTCTTATACTTGGTCCATTGATGCTTGACGGGCACCCTTGCACTTTTTTTTTTCTGTCAGCGGGACTTTCCCATCTTCCGCGCTGAGCTCGCGGTACATGTCTAAATTCATATTTATTACTTGGCAAAGCCGCGGAAAGGTGTACAGGCAAAGCTCTTATTTACTTTACATAAATTTTCTGTTTGTTGCATAAAAAACAGCGAAGCTTTCCACTGTTCGGTGGCGCCATTCATGGTGGAATAGAAAAGATGCCACCGAAGTGATAGAAATGAGAAAGAGAGAAGGAGGAAAAACAGAGATTTTAATCAGGTACGACTAAGGTCCCTAGATTTTTTTGTCATCTTTTAAATTGAAATTCTAGGGACTTTAGGTACGATTATCGCTAGCCTGCCCTGGAATGAGACAATAGGGGTCGGAAAGGGGACGAATAGAGGGAGAAAGGTGGAGGGGTAATTATTGAATGAGCGCAAGAAAAGGAAGGGTGTTCTGATTAGAGGAAAGAATGGCCGAGTAGTAGGTTCTGTGAGCGAAGACAAAGCCAGTACAGCATCCGTACTGTTGGTGCTGCACATTTCCTTTGAGAATGTACTATCGTGAGCAGTACGAACGTTAACACGGCAGCTCGTGGCAAATAGCCTCAAACTCGACGCTGGGCGTTTCGCAGCGGCCGCTCTCAGAAACAGAGCGGAAAAAGCGACGCCGTCCCGCTAACTGTTGACACTCTCGCCTCGCAAGTGTTGACACAACAAACGCTTAAGCATTGCCTTTAGGAGTTCAACGCGATAGCGATATCCGACTCCATCCTTATGTTCAGTCGCCCAACCAGTCACACACACACACACACACACACACACACACACACACACACACACACACACACACACACACACACACACACACACACACACACACACACACACACACACACACGTGTACATGTGTGTTCCCAGCATATTCTAGAATTGGTGTGGCTCTGTGGTAGAACAGCTGCAGGCCATGCCGTAGGCCTTGGTTCGAACCCACGTCGGGTACGTCATTATTTTTTCACTATTTGCATCCATGGCGATTTTTCAGTCACGGACAATGATGTTTTTTCGCTCACAACCAACGACGCTGACACCGGAATTTCTGCGACATGGGCTCTCTGACGCTGTCGCGTTAAAACAGCAGCGGAATGCGCGTCACCGGCCGCTTGCGATGGTCAAGCGCGTGTGCCACGCAAACCACGCCTGTTGGCTGTTCATAACTCGCGCAAAATATCTCTCTTTCATTCGCTTGTTTGTGTGCCTATACAAAATCAATAAACAGGAAAATTGTATAAAAAACAATCATTCAGTCTGCCCGCGTAAGCGCTACAATACGTGCTACAACATCAAGGTGTTATCTTGGTCATACGCCTCGCGTGTCGTAAGAACAGAGGCGTGTTGGGAGTCACACCAGTTCGCGGAGAAGCGTCACCTTTTACAATTTATTTCCCACAGCGACATCCAAATACTCATCGAATTGGGGCTCGAGCCTATTTGCCATGCGCTCGCGCATTCCCTCTCATATTGCGCGTGATACTACGTGAAAGTGAAATGTCTGCGCATTTACAACACGTATGCACACATATAGCATTGATTTCAACGTGGACATAAATAAAATATATTCAATAGAGCCCTTAAATATTTTACTTAACGAGTGCGGCGTCCGCCACGTCCAGGCCAGCCGGCTTCGAAACATTCTCTGACATCAATGCTTTGTGTCACGAAACATGTCGGGAATGTGTTAACTAAAGGCCCATTCTCTGACTGAGGTTGACTTGTTCTTCTTCCGATTTGTGCCGGCAGAGAATGATGTGATTATTAAAATTATAAAAGGAATAAAACGGGCGTTCTGTTATAATTGGGCGATAAGTGAAATATGGAAGTCTAACAAGACCGCAAAATCAGTGAGAAATGTTGAAACGGACACAGAAGTCAACCACTTTCTGATGGTATAGTGAAATGCACCGTTTGCAACGGGGAGTTCAATTTTTAGAAAAAAGATATATAGAACCGACAGCGATATTTAAAAAATATATTCATCGTGAAAAACGGATGATTTCGCAATCAGAGAAAATCTCATGGCTGGTCACGCTGTTGTAACGGAGGCTATACTAAGCGCACGCGAAGAACCTCGGCCGCATGTTCCGATCTGTTGTGTTCCTGCCTGTTGTGGCAGTTGTAATGCTAACAAAATAGCGAGAACCGCGAAGCAGCATGACGTAAGTTACTTCACCACCCCGCCCCCTCCCTTCAAAATTGACACGGGCCAACCACTGACAACAGCAAAATAGCTATACCTATACAACACGACAGCCAGAACCTTTTTTGCCATTCATTCCAAATGTATGGCGGCGGGATGTATACACGTAATATTGAGCGGCAAGCGTATAACGTCGCCAGGTGTCGCATGATATTAATTGTGTAACAAGCTGGTGGTTAAAACCTACCATCCCTTTACAATCCGTCCTTTTTCAATTTCCTGCGCTGCCCTCTGCCGTTTTGGTAGGGGTTTGGAAGGGGTTTGGTAGGGCCAAGGCAACCGGTATTGCCAGAAGCAAAGCCTCCGAGATGATGAGACGTTTAGCGACTTTTACGCTAGGGGAGAGCGCATGCGCGGGGGCGTCGCGAAAAAGGCGGATTGGCACAGCCATAATTCATCATGATAATCCACAGCATCAACACAGAGTGCAACTACGTAGGTGCACAAATCGCCTTAAAGATGCGCAGTTAGTACTGCGCTGCTTCGCAAAATGATGATGTATAAAGGCGCACCGGATGGCTGTCGCCTTCGAGACGTCTTGGGCGAACGCTTAAGGCAGCCTGTGAGTTTTCGATAAATACTGCCCGTTTCTTGGCTATCCGTCCACCGTGGTAATGTGATTTCGTCGTGCCACGTCATGATCGACGACGTTATCGGCATTTAACGAAAAGAGGCTGGTGTAGCATCATCAGCCGTACTTATCATCATTATCATGTTCATCATCATCATATGCCACCACCGCTGCCCGCCTCTCGCGGTGCTCATGCCGCGCGAGGTGCGAGCCAGAGATAACGTTCACGACCACGGCCGGGCTAGACACCGAAGCCGCAGCCACCGCCACTCCGCTTCGGACACTCGCCTCTGGAGACAACGGCGCGGGAACTTCGGCCCCATCACATCTCTCTCGCTACAATGGGCCGGAAGGAAATCGTGTGTCAGCCACAGTGACTAGGTGAACAGGAGGAAGGATTCGGCTGAACGTGACACAGCCGTCCGCGATTCCAAATTTTTCGGAACGACCAAGCTTGTTCTCGTGTGAACGTAAGGAGTGCGCGGAGATGGCAAACCAGCTCGTCGGCGTCAACGCTGGAGTGCAGCTGGGTCCTCCCAACGGGCCGAACGAGCCACAGCCGCCCGAACCGCCTCCGAACGCTGACGTCTTCGCGGATTTACCCGGATTCTGGAACAGGAACCTGTCGAGGGGCGATGGCCGACTTGTGATGCTTTACTTCGCGCACCAGAGAAGTGCCACGAGCGTCGACATCGTCCGCCGACCTGGACCTCCGAACTGGCGCGAGACGCACCTGCAGCCCTTCGAGAGGAATTTCTACCGCGAGCACTTCAGAACGGCGTGGCGGTCTCCCGAGGCAGTGAAGGAATATCGAGAGAAAAACGGGATAACAATTGTGAATGGACGCGGTGTCCCAAAGCCAGTGCTACACACTCACGAAGCCAACTTCCCCGCATGCCTGGTCGAAGCCCTCGAGGCGAACAACTCCACCTCCTCTCCCACACCCGCTCAAGCTCAGTGCTGGCCCGTAGCGCTAAAGGGCAGAGATCTACTCGCCGTTCTCGGAACCGGAGCCCAAGACAAGACCCTGGCTTATATCCTACCAGCCATCGTTCATGTCCTACACCAGCCGCGCCAAGAGCACCACCAGGGTTTCCAGGCACTGGTACTGACTCCGACACCCGAGGAAGCCCGCGAGATTCAGCGAGTTGTGGGCGAACTCGAAACCTACACTGGCGTTCATGCTACGTGCATCTGCTCCGGCGACCCGAAGGACCGACAACTGAAGGATCTGAGACGCGGCTTTGAAATCTGCATCGCGACACCCGGTCGTCTCCACATGTTCCTCAAGGAGGACACGTTGGACATCGGAATGTGCACGTACCTCGTCCTGGACGAAGCGGACCGCATGGTCGACATGGGGTTCGAGCAGCAGCTCATATCTATCGCCAGGTACGTCAGGCCTGATCGGCAGACCACGATGTGGATGTCGAGAAAACCGAGGCACCTGTACCGGCTTGTTGAAGCACTGCTGAATGACTATGCTGAAATTCACATCGGAATGTGTCGGGCCTCGCCAGACCAGGGCGTTGAACACGTCGTCCGCGTCTCTGCGGAGTCTGAGAAAGAGGCTGGACTTGTGGCGCTCGTAGAGGACATTCTGGGCGGGCCAGAGGAAGCAACAACCAGAAAGGTCATTGTGTTTGCCGAAACAAAGAAGCGCGTTGACGACCTGGTGCACAACCTGCGGCTCCGTGACTGGCCCGTCGTAGGCATCCACGGCGGGACTTCGGATAGTGCGCTGGTATGGGCGCTGGCAGGATTCCGCCAAAGCAAGACGCCCATCCTGGTGGCGACCGATATGTCCACGAGCCAACTGCGCTCAGACATCGTGCGCTTTGTGGTGAACTATGACTGCCCGAGTAGCGCCGATGCTTACTCGAGACGTATCAACCACGCGCTGAACTCGACAGGTCAAGAGGCTGGTGTGGCTTACACCTTTCTTGAGCCGAACGACAGCCGAGGTGCCCGGCAGATGATCGGCATCCTTCGTGCAGCAAAGGCAAAAGTCCCCCCGGAACTGTACGCGATCGCAAAGGCAACGAGGCAGCGGAAGCGTGGAGTCAGCGACATGTGATGCCCTCTGAGCCCATCATGAAAGACGTTCAAAATAGTGTGCAACCCGCCGGTTGTGTAATCCATAACGATAATTACGGTGGACGATGTTGATGGTTATATTAATTCACTTATGAAAGTATAGCACTAAAAGCCTCATTAAAAAAATTTGGAAACGGCCCGTCGACGATAACTATCCAAATACACGAATAGCATTCTTTTCAGACTATTGACCATTCTTTGTTTCTCTAAGGACACCTGCAACACATTGTAGGTGTGCTTAACCATCGCTCAAGGGACGTTACAGAGTGCCACACCGGTTGTTTCAAGAAATGTCCAAGACCCTCAAAAGTCTGGAAAATGCGATATTTGCTCGTTGTCTTCACAAGTGCTTTTTCTGTAGCGGTAGGCATCTTAAGCTGGTTAAAGACAGTATTTTGGAACGTAATTAAATAGTTTAAGTAATTTACTTTTTTAATTAGGGGAGTTAGGCAGTTATGTCAAATGGGAGAATCGAAGTTCTTCATGCGAAGAACCATCGCAGCTTTGAGATATAGAAAAAGCGGCCTGTAGTAATTATTGTGGCGTAACGAAATTAACCAAATTCAACAGCGAAACCGAAACCGCAGCACCGGTGAGCACAACAAGCAGACGACCAGAATGACGTCACTGTTCGAGACTGATTACACAGGTGTAGTTATTCCGCACCCGTTTAAGTATGTGCGCCACGCGTGCTATAACTACAAGCGCAGCCTGCACAACCACACAACGAAGTCGGTTGATGGTTGATATAACGACGTTCACGTATCTGGAAATCTGAGTTGCGTTCTTCCGCATTTCGATTTATGTCGTCGCTGAATTTGGTTGAATTTCAGTACTTCGTAATTTCTACTGGAGACCGCTTTTTCGAAATCTCAAAGATGCAATGGATTCTTCGCATGAAAGACTTCAATTCTCCTATTTGACATAACCGCCCAATTAAGCTAACTAAAAATTAATTCAACTTTCTTACTGTCCCAAATGATGTCTTTAGGCATCCTAATATGCCTGCAGCTACAGAAGAAGTAATTGTGAAAGCGTCGAACAAATATCGCATTTCCCTGGTTTTTGAGCATTTTGGACACATTTCTTGAAACACGCGGCATGTTAGATCACTTTAGGCCATTTTCTATGTTGCATGCGAGGGGTAAAGGTCTTCGCTGTGCAGTCCGTCGCCGGGGCTGCTGGGAGGCAGGCCATGTCAAAGTTGCTGAAGAACGTAGTGGTCAGTTCGTCTACTGTTTGACCCGATGGTCGCGGGATCTAATCCCGTCTGCGGCTGCCGCATTTCCATAAAGCTAGGGGCCCGTGTTACGTTTGGCCGAGCTGGGCACCGAGCTGACTCAGGAAGTACGCCGCCGGATGAAGAACAAGCTTTAATACGCTATACACTTGCCGAAAAGAAGAGATACAAAGAGATGGGTCTGGTATGCTTTCCTTTTTAAGGCATCGCCGTGACGAGAGGGGAGGGAAACAAACGCTTCACCCTCAATACACATGTGCGACGGCATCTTATCACGCCGAGCATCTTAGCCCGTCTTCGGCGCTGAATGTAAGCAAGTACACGTACGTGATCGCAACGCCCGCGTATTTAGATTTTGGCGCACGTTAAAGAACCCCAGGTGGTCAAAATTTTCGGATTCCTACACTGCGGCGTCTTTCATAATCATACGAGGTTTTGGGACGTAAAATCGCAAACAGTTAATCGCAGAACAGTTGTCAAAGGCCAAATTTACGCATGTGCCCTATGTTGTATTTTAAGTACCTCCTGGTGTAGCCGTCCGCTGCGTGACATAAGAAATATAAATTATGAGTTGCATAGGGTGCATATGAGATCGGAGCATAAACTTACTAAAGAGAAGAGCCAAATACCTGTCAGGATGAGTAGTGAATATGGAGTGAATGAGTTTAATGAAAGAGAAGAGTCCTCTCTTGTGGCTATGTGCCATCAAGATGGCACCTACCACCTACAGAACAGTCTCCTTTCACTTATCAGTTGAATCAGTCAAGTGGACGACGGTGTACAAGCCGGTCCTAGCGGATTGTGTGTGCGCACTGAAGCTGAGCAAGCCGACAACCAAAGTTAAGCTGACGTCCACTCAAATGACCCAAAAGTTCACCAAACGCTAGATTCTAGCGCTATTAATGTTACTTAATTGAAACACTAAGGTTTTGCAGGGCCTCAACTGGTTTTGCACGGCCTCTGTGATCGGCCCCCGTCTGACCAAGCAACAATGTCATGTGATGACTTCATCATGCCACGGCACGTTTTGTGTCGCCATAGTGACGTCAAAAATCCTGACACTCAGTGACGTCATGATGACGTCATGTAGTGACTTTTTTTCATCCCTCGTGTTGACGCCACCGATGCCAACGCCGACGGTCAATTTTCGCGTTTTATTGGGTATCTAAGGCGTTCACCTTAATAACTAAAGTGATAATAACGTGCTTTCCGACAAGAGTAGTTAAGACAGGCAAAAAAAAAGGCTACGTCTGGGCATATAATGAAATCGCAACAATACAACGGCCATTGTTACAGTGGCTGTTGTTCAGGGCAACCACGCCTAATAGACGCCGGTGGTGTACGAGCTGTTGTCAGCCGTGGTCGTGACTGTCATATCAGCGAGGCGCACTGTCAGCTGCGTTAGGAGCGGCATCGCGTTGATGGACTCGGTGCTGGCGCCTTCCTCGAGCTGGGAAGAATGTCGACCACGCCGATGGAGATCAGCGTGCAGACGATGAGCGGGATCAGCGCCAGGTACGGCGGCAGCATGGAGCGCTCGCTCGTCAACATCCATCGGTGGCTCCAGTTAGCTCCTTTGGCACACGCGTAGTTGGTCTGCGCAACACCGCGAACAACGACAATGAATTCAAGCATGCCCACACTTGAAACTGCACCTTTACAAACACCATTAAATAAAATTAATAGGTTATACAGGGTGCCCCAGCTAACTTCAGCCAGAGTTTAAGAATATGCTGACGTACTCTATGACGGCGCGACCAACGGCATGTTACTGACTATCGCATGGAACAAGTCAGACTAATTTTTTGTGTTTTGGTCAACCTCAGTCTGGTCATTCTTCCCATTGTACGACTTTCTCAGGTTTACCACTCCCTCCAAACGCTATGTGGAATATTAGATACGCTCCACACTTCCACGTTCCTAGTTTTTAACCTTAAACGTGTCATTTCAATTTCATTCCTTCGCAGAGCCCCTAGTTTCTTCCGTTTTAAAGAGATACTGAAACAAAATCCGAAAATATTGCGTAAATGCTGAAAATGTATGCTCAATGTGAGATTACATCAAAAAGAAGTCGTCGCTTATCGAAATTTTCAGCGGGTGGTGCTATTTTCTACGTTTTTGTGAGCGTGCGCCAAGCCACTCGGCCAACGCGAGTTGGAAGCCATGACGCCATGACACCTTTTTCGACAGCCGACCGGCCGGCCGCCGTCTTTCGAAGCGCGCGCGCTGTCACATAGCTGCGTAGTGTGCACTGATGTCGTCGTCCCTATACTAGCGATGATGAAGTGACCTCTGATGAAGCAGACCATTTCAACTTGCCAAGAAATTACGGTTACGAGCCTCCTGTGCCAAGTGACGAAGAGGAGCACGAGGCCGCGGACGTGCCTGTCAGGCAGTTCGGGCCAGCAACATGGCCCAACGTGCAGAGGCCGCAGTAGATGAATTAATGTTACGGAGGATGTAAAATGCATTGCTTCATCAGCTTTGTTTAGGCAGAAAGGCAGTTATTACGGCTGAATCGAGGCATCGTAGTTCGTCGCTTTCTGTTTACTTATGCGGTCGGCGTTCGTTACTGTGCGCAGTTCGTTTTTGCGCGACAAGACATGGCACGTGTGAAATTTCTCAGCCGTTTCATAGCTCTGTGTGCATATGGTAGCTACTGTCACATCCGCGATACCACAAGCCGTATACGAAGAGCCATACACGCAGAGCCTTAACCAATGCTCAGAGGCTTGTTGATTTGTCTATTTGTTCTTGCGTGTGTCAGCTGATCCGCATACATGAGCGGAATTGTGGTGCCCGCAAATTATTCTGCTTACTTGCTGCTACACCAGTGTATCCTTATAGGTGGCTGTAAATTGGCCCTTTCCTAGCTCCCTGAACCCTACGATGAGACATCAGGCAGGCTATACCAACGTGACTATATATTAAGTTTTGCTATACCAATTACACATGCCCACAAATCAAGGAAATCGAGCGCGCAACATCTAGAGAGCAAGGCTCAAAGCTACTATACGTCATAATATAGCAACCATCTAAGGCCTGCCTTGACGCTACGCAGCAAGCACGCTGACATTACCACTACGAAGATTTCGATTTTTCCCGCCGCTCTGGTACAGCGGTTACGGCTTGAATGCTGACCCGAAAGGCGCGGCGTCAATCCCAGTTGCGGCGGTCGCATTTCGATGGGGGTGAAATGCTAGATGCACGCGTACTGCGCAATTTCAGAATCTGCAGCTGGTCGAGATTATCCGGAGTCCTCCACTAAGGCGTCTCTGGCTTGTGTCGCTTCGTGACGTTCCCATAAACCAATTCCGATTCATTCCAGCTGTGTTATCCTGAGGATTCGTTGATGTCGTTCGAAGAGCGCAAGAAATTTTTAGCACAGCAACGTATTGTTTCTGAAGTGCCGAGAACAAACGACCATCGTCGGAGTAACTTTGCCGAAGCGGATGTTGGTTATTTACGTTGTTGTTCGCCGTTCCATCAGTAAACGGAAACCTGTCAAGAGATAATATCCTATTATCCTCGCCACATGCACAGCGAAACGCAGAAAATCTGCTTCGCAACGCGTTTTTTCCTTCGCTGACGACGAATTCATCCGCGAAAACCGCTGCCGCACGTGCGAAAGTGAATGTCCTTTGCTACATGGACCTCAATAGCCTGGTTCGCGCTCTCTCCGCTGGATGGCGTATTGGCTCAAGTTATTCACGAATAATTAGTAGAAGCTTTAGTATTGATCGATAAGTACTAATGCAAGACCATGAAAATGAGAGCACAATTTTTTCCCTATTGCTTGGTCACAGATAAGCGCGTGCACACAGTTTATGTAGAAAAAATATTCTTGCCAGGCACAGAGTAATCTTAGAACATTCCAGCCAGCAAGTCAGTATGAACATCAAACGTTATAACAGTTTTTCTTTGACGTTGCAGACCTAATTTGATTAGTAGAGTTTACATAATACAAGTCCATCTTCAGATAGAAATCGTTTTTAAAAAATCCTCTTGTTACGGATCTCAGTTTCTGTCAAGTTAACGTGAGAACACGCATTGCGCATCGGAATTACTCGTAGAAACTTGCGCGCACCATCAGCATAGATGGCGGGCAGCATGAGCAACGTGCTGGCCACGCCTTTGCCAACATGCACGCAACTTCTCCACTCCGTATTTGCAGGCACGCAAAGTGTTGCGTAAGGGTACCTTGATGCGCGCCAGCCTGCTGGTGGGTGAAAGACGAGCACGCACATCGGCTGAAATGAGAGAACAACTTAAAAACAATATATTTTGTCAAGAATTATTTTCGTATCCGATCGTGGACCACAATTTTCATCAGAAAATTTTGAAGAATTTCTCGCAGAACGCGGAATCACGCATTACAACTCTTCCGTGTGCTACCCGCAAGCTAACGGCTTGGTGGAACGATTCAACAGGGCATTGAAGTCATACATACAACTGGCTCTGTTTGAACGCCGTGATATAAAATTAGCCATGCTTGGTTACTTGGAAATATATCGCCGTACGCCTCACGCGACTACTGGTGCTGCGCCCGCTGTACTTCTTCGTGGACGCCAACCTCGCACAAGACTCGACGTAGTGGGCATGCCTGACAAATATATCCTTCAGCACGGACCCGTCAAGGGCGCTTGAGCATTTTCGAGATCGCATGAAAAACAAGCAAACAAGGTCGAAGAGCTATGCAGATGAAAAACGTGGAGCTAAGGGACCAAACTTCGTCGTTGGTGATTACGTCCGGGTTAAATTATCTGCCGTTCCTGGGAAGGTATCTTCGCAGTTCTCTGCGCCCAAGAAGATAGTTGAAAAGCGTGGACCGGCCTCGTACCTGTTGGAATATGGACGAGTGTGGAACTCGTCCAAGTTCGCTGTTGTTCACCCTGCAGCAGTCAGCAAAATCAGATCCGGCACATCTGCTGTCATGAACTGGTCACCGGCTTCCACTCAATCGTCTGGTACAGCTATGAGTGACCTATCGCATCCTGGCACATCAAGAGTGGATAATCATGAAAATGCGGACTTTCCTGAACCACCCGCTGCAGACAGTGCGCAAGCTTCATCCAATCTGTCGGGATGTCAAGCGCGCATTAGAAGAAGCACTCGTAAGAGGAAGACACCACAGAAGTTCAAGGACCCATATTAGGTAGTAACTATTTTTTTTTTCGCAAAAGAGGATATGTCATATAAGGCGTCACTGCCGACTACGGCGCCAGGAGATGGCACGTGCTCGGCGGCCGCCTCAGCGAAGACGACGAAGAAGGAACAAAGAATGAGGAACGAATGTTTCCTTTGTTGCTTTTTAACTGATATGCACGATACAACATTAATATGCCAAATGGGTAGTTTAAAAGTAGCCATGGAGTGAACTGGAAATTGTCGTCGCCAAATGGGGTCGAAAAGTAGCCAATTTGACGCAAATTAGCCAACAACGCCAACCCCGTCGGCAGCTGATACCACGCGTTAAGTATAGAAGCTTCTGTTCATGCTTATGTTTTAGCGCAAGGTCATAGCATGTATTATGGCGAAGTTCGGTATCATTACAGCGTAGGTCTCTGCATGCGTAGGTCTCTGCATGCTAAAAACCGCGGCCGACTGCCCGCTCTAGACAAGCGTGATTCAGACTGTGCATGCGGGTTTACTGCCATGTAGAGTCGGTAAGCAAGGGCATGCACCGGCAACCGTTCGCCTTTCACAAATCGCGGGCGGGTGGGGTGGCGATCCGATGAAGTATACACTTTCGTATACAATGTGCTGCGCATAATCGCGTGTTATGCTGTACTCACTACCACGGTTGCCCTGCGCCTGTCGAATCCCTTGCGGATCCTTTCGTTCCAGTCGTCTACGTCCCAGCTTCGGCATTCGAAGCCCGTATGGTACTCGCCACTGTCGAAGCCGACGGAGTGCTGGTAAGGATCGTCGTACCACTGCCAATCCTCGGCCCCGCCATCCTGCTGGCCGCCGTGTGTAAGCACACCGATACTTGACGAACAAGCCCTGTCCAGGCACGTAGTGCGAAAGGCATCCTCAGTAGCTACTCGTCTGGAAAGCCTCGTCGGCAGCTTGGATGCAACCTCGTTTTTCGTAATGATGTAGATGTAGATGTAGATCCTGTACCGCTGGCTCACACCAACTCAGGCGGATTGGCAAAGAATCGGGTAGCTTAGAAAAAATATTTGAGAACTAGAAATGAGAATAATTTCTCATTTTGTACAACAAAAAGGATTTTTACAAGTTAATTTTGCGAGAATAATAATTAAAAAACTAAAAAGGAAAAAGGTGGGTGGAATTAATTCTCATTGAATAAGAAATAAATTATTATAGAAAAGAATCTTGCTGTAGTTTACTTTTGGTTAACTATGGAACTTTGGAACTGTGGTTATTGTGTAAAACCCTTTGGCTGTTCTATGAAATCTTGCATGGCCTCACATACTTTCCCGCTGCTGTGCCCAAGGTTACGTGCACCTACAGATAGTAAATTTGAGGTTGTCAACTCTAATCCTATGATGCGTAACGGCGTCATTGCATTCGCCATTGCAGCCGACATTGCATCTTTTCTTCTTCGCAGTTGTGTTGTTGAGGACGGTGGTTTCGATGCCCATACTGTTGCAGGTATCCACAACGGAGGACAGGCCAAGGCACCCACCGTCGTATAGCTTAGCACGTTCGCGCTGTTAAGCTGGAGGAAGCCGTTTCGATTCCCGGCCGCGGCAGCCGCATTTCGGTGGGGGTGAAATGCAAAAAAAAAAAAAAAAAACACCCGCGTGCTCAGGTTTGGGTGGACGTTAAAGAACACCCAGGTTGTCGAAATTAATGTGGAGTTCCCTTCTACGGCATGCCTCACAACGATATCGTGGTTTTGGCAAGTAATAACCCGTGAATTCCTATTATCATTACAGACCAAGACGCGGGCGTTGCACGCAAGGTTGCAGATACAAGATATTTGTTTAGGACAAGACAAAGCCGTCAAAGAAAGATACGACGATGTCCATTCATTCTAGTGATAGTAATATATCTATAAATGAAACAATTCATTGTGATTGCCTTCGGAAGTTCTTAAATAAACAGAGATTTATGAAATCATAATTATATCCAAGTGAATGTTGACCAATCCCCATGCGTGGGTAGGTGTCAGTATGCTCATGAACTGCAGGAGTGCGCTTAACTGGGCTGGTTGGTACATTATTAAGACGAGGGCAAAGCGCTAAACATGGGACGGAGAAGAACAAACGAAGTGTCTGTCGTTCTTCTCCGTCCCATGTTTACCGCTGTGTGCTCTCGTCTTAATACTCAGGAAGTTCATCATCAGCAGCAGCAGCAGAGGAGCAATCCCATTAGTGTCATCGGCCAAGAACCGAGCGGTATATATATTTTCCTGAGGACGCTCAAGGACAGATGCTCCCGGGAAAGGAAGCCTCCGACGTACCACACGAGCTCTCATACTTCCGTGTGGGCCAGACCTCCCTGGTGGTTTAACCCACCGAGAGGAGGTTACGTTGCGGAGGCTTCGTGTTGGGGTTGCGCTTACCCCATCCGTGACCACCCTCTGGGCGCAAAAGCGCCGTGGCCCGTATGGTACATCGTGCCCATTTTGCGACGGCCCAATCCGCGATGTAACTGCCACACGCTTATTGTGGACTAGAGGTGTGCACGGGCTCCGGGTAGCCCGAAAGCCCGAGCCCGACCCGGCCCGCGGGCCGGGCTCGGGCGGGCCGACGCACTTCCACCTCGGGCCCGGGCCGGGCTCGGGCTACTTGGAGTTTTATCGGGCCGGGCTCGGGCCCGGCGCAAAGCCCGACTCAAGCCCGAAATATAGAAAATGAGCGGGAATTGTTTTCCAGCACGCATACAGCGCCTTTTCCGCGACCGCCCTTTACCGCTTTTCCTTTCCATTCGCTACTTTAAACAAAGGGGAGCTCTCCGATTATCTCTCTATGGAATCGTCCGCCTGTCCATCTGAAGTCTTAGTCTTCTGGAAAAACAAGCAGCAGAGATATCCCAAGCTTGCCAGGCTGGCAAAAAAGATATTAGCAATTTCGGCGATGAGTGCAAGCAGCGAACGCAACTTCAGTTCCGCGGGCTACATAAAGAAAAAGCGCCGCACTTCGTTGAAGCCGGAATCGTGGGACTGCTTGCTGTTTTGCCCGACAGTTTGTAATCTGTGTAATAGAGACTATTCGTCGTGTGTCGTTTGATCATATTCGATATGCTCAATAAAATGCCAAATTACCGGAAAACGATGTTTTGTTTTCGCAGCGAACCTTTAAAAAGCCGGGCCGGGCCGGGCCGGGCCGGGCCGGGCCTGGGATTGTGTTTTCGTACGTCGGGGCGGGCCGGGCGGGCTCGCAGCCCTATGCCGTCGGGCTCGGGCGGGCCTTCGACAAAGTCAGCGGGCCCGGGCCGGGCTCGGGCTCGGAAATACGGCCCGTGCACAGCACTATTGTGGACTTGCACGGGTCTACAACACCTCCGTGCAGCAGGCCTCAGGACTGGCCGACTACCCGACCTTGACCGCTGGATACGTGCTGCTCATTACTTGACTTCATACATGAAGCAAATTCGTATGTGTATTTTTGAATCAGTAATTATTATACCTAAGGGCAGACTTTCGAAGAAAATGTTTAATGAAAACAGGATGGTGTCGCATAATCACCGCGCTTATCATCATCACCATCATCATCACATGCCACCACTGATCCCCGCCTCTCGCGGTGCTCATGTCGCTAGCTCGAGGTGCGAGCTAGAAAGAACGCTCACGACATCGGCTGGGCTGGACACCGCAGCCGCCGCCGCTCCGCTTCGGCCTCTCGCCTTTGGCGACAACGGCACGGCCACTTCAGCTCCATCGCATCTCTCTCGCTATACAATGGGCTGGAATTGATTCGCATGTCAGCCACAGTGACTAGGCGAACAAGAGCAAGGGTTCGAATGAGCCTGGCGCAGTCCTGATCGATTCTAAATTGTCCCGAACGACGAAGTTTGTTCTAGTGTGAAGGCAAGGAGGTCGCGGAGATGGCAAACCAGCTCGTCGGCGTCAACGCTGGAGTGCAGCTGGGTCCTCCTAACGGACCGAACGAGCCGCTGCCGCCCAATCCGCTTCCGAACGCTGACTTCGGAGATTTATCCGAATTCGGGAAGTGGTGGTACCCATTGCAGGGCGATGGCTTCAGTGCGATACTTTACTTCTCGTACCAGAGAAGGGCCACGAGCGTCGACAACATCCGCCGACCTGGACCTCCGAACTGGCGCGAGACGCACCTGCAGCCCTTCGAGAGGAATTTCTACCGCGAGCACTTCAGAACGGCGTGGCGGTCTCCCGAGGCAGTGAAGGAATATCGAGAGAAAAACGGGATAACAATTGTGAATGGACGCGGTGTCCCAAAGCCAGTGCTACACACTTACGAAGCCAACTTCCCCACATGCCTGGTCGAAGCCCTCGAGGCAAACAACTCCACCTTCCCTCCTACACCCGTTCAAGCCCAGTGCTGGCCTGTAGCACTCAAGGGCAGAGATATGCTCGCCGTTCTTGGAACCGGAGCCGAAGGCAAGATCCTGGCTTATATCCTTCCAGCCGTCGTTCACGCCCTACACCAGCCGCGCCGAGAACACCAGCCGGGTTTCCTGGCACTGGTACTGGCTCCAACACCCGAGGAAGCCCGCGACATTCAACGAGTGGTGAGCAAACTCGAAACCTACACTGGCGTCCGTGCTACGTGCGTCTGCTCCGGCGACTCGAAGGAACGACAACTGAGGGATTTGAGACGCGGCTTTGACATCTGCGTCGCGACGCCCGGTCGTCTCCACACGTTCCTCAAGGAGGATAAGTTGGACATCGGACGGTGCACATACCTCGTGTTGGACGAAGCGGACCGAATGGTCGACATGGGGTTCGAGCAGCAGCTCATCTCTATCGCCAGGTACGTCAGGCCTGATCGGCAGACCACGATGTGGATGTCGAGAAAACCGAGGCACCTTTACCGGCTTGTTGACGCGCTGCTGAAGGACTACCTCGAAATTCACATCGGTATGGGTCAGGCCTCGCCAGACCAGTGCGTTCAACACGTAGTCCGCGTCTCTGCGGAGTCTGAGAAAGAGGGCGGACTTGTGACACTCCTTCAGGACATTCTCGATGGGCGAGAGGAAGCGGCAGCCAGAAAAGTGATCGTTTTTGCCGAAACAAAGAAGCGCGTTGACGACCTTGTGTCGAATCTGCAGCTTCGTGACTGGCCCGTCGTCGGCCTCCACGGCGGGACTTCCGATAAGTCGCGGGTTTTTGCACTGGCAGCATTCCGCCGAGGCAAGGCACCCATTCTGGTGGCGACCGATGTGGCCGCGCAGCAACTGGGCTTGGACGGCGGGCACATTGTGGTGAATTATGACTACCCGAGTAGCGCCGAGGCGTACTCAAGACGAATGAGATATGCGTCGCCCTCAACAGCTCATGAAGCTGGTGTGGCGTTCACCTTTCTTGAGCCGGACGATAGCCGAGGTGCCCGTGAAATGATCGGCAGTCTTCGCGCAGCAAAGGCAAAAGTGCACCCGGAACTTTACGCCATCGTAAAGACAACAAGGCAGAGGAAGCGTAAGGGAGTCAGCGACATGTGATGCCCTCTTAGGCCATCACGTGTTGTGAAAAAGACATGCAAAATTGTGTGCAAGGACGCCGGTTTGATTAATTGTGGCAATATCCTTTCGTAAAGTTGATAACGATAATTATGCTCGACGGTGGTGGCAGTAACTTTAATTCGATAATTAGACAAGAACGCTATGATCTCATTAAAAATTTGGAAACATGCAGTCTGTGATGACTATGCGAATATACAAATAGCATTCTTTGGGGATTCTTCACTGTTCTCTGTTTCGCTTCCTATCGCTTAAGGGGCGTTACAGCAATATCCGTGTTTTAGTACATGCTCGATCACCTTATGCAATTTTCTCTATTGCAGACGAATGGTAAAGATGTTCACTGCACACTTCATCGCCAGGGCTCTTGGGAGGTTGGTAATATCGAAGTAAAACTTCGCACTGTAACCGTCGCCCTGGCATAGGTACAAAAAACACGTCGATCCACCTCGTAACGCTTGGCTTAAAGCCATAAAATGCAGCTTAGACAACTACTTGCTCGTTGCTTCGCATGAAACTGATTCCCACAAGGTGTGGGATCTGCCGAATTTTTGTCTCATGTCTCTCACGACCAACCTGCTCCGTGCAATTTGTGTGCTCCATATTAAAGTAACAAAATTCGGCAGATTCCACGTACCGTGAGAATCTATGTTATGCGAAGCATGCGCGGGATGGTTACTGTGGCGTAATTTTTCACATTGAGCGAAACGTTACGGAACGACGCTAGAGAAATCTGGAGGTGGTGTACGCACACTCATATGTTTAGTCGCATATGTGTTATATAACCAGTTGTTTACAGTTGCGTAACGATGCCAATAGAAACATGGGTGTCACCAACACCAGACGCGGCAAGCTGATATGTAGTGCTTATAATTTTCAACACTGGCTAGCACGAATCCGAACAGGACAAAGAAGGAACACAGATGCACAGGACAGGCGTTACTCGCAACTGAGCTTCATGTAGGAAAGTTTCCCTAGATATATGGCACGCAGTCGAGTGACACGCGCATGCGCACTGCACGTGTACGGTATACAGTCACAGTTGCAGTTGTTACACTTGCGTTACAGTTGTTATGCTTATACTTGTCCGTTATGACGGAGAACGCACGCACGTTTCACGAACCTCTTGTATGTGTAGGAGGGGTTCTTGACACTTCTTGAACGAGGTGATCATCACCGTGATCAGTGAGCACTAGCAGCTGGACCGGACTTGTTATCGCATCCGTTCGTGATCACGGCTACGAGGGGTCTAAGGGTAGTGAAGTGCGAGGTATAGTGCAGCTGGTGGAAATTCTGGATGCCTCTTACGATGAAATGATCTATGCTGCTTCCTGTCCTGGACGTGACAGCGAGGTCTTTTGATGCCCTGTCTAGATCCAAGCCGTCTTTCACGCAGTATAAGAACCAGGCGTTGTTGGGTCTTGATAAGTCAATGTTGAAGTCACCGGTAATGATGAGAGGCCTGGTTCTCTCGGCAGATTTATTGTAGGGAAGCACTCACTCCGGTTTTTTTTTTTTTTTTTTGTAAACCACGTAGTCAGCGTTGCGGACCACGTGGACGAGTGGATAGTGTTGAGCGTCTTCCAAGGGTGTTCTGTCTTTAGCTCCCTCACTTTCCTTGCGTCGGCCGCGGTTGTGTAGCGGTTGTGGTGCTCGGCTGCTGACCCGAAGGTCGCGGGTTCGATCCCAGCCGCGGCGGTCGCATTTCGATGGAGGCAAAATGCTAGGTGCCCGTGTACTGTACTGTCTCGGTGCACGTTAAAGTATAACAGATGGTCAAAATTTCCGGAGCCCTTCGCTATGGCGTCTCTCATAATCATATCGTGGTTTTGGGACATAAAACCCCAACAATTATTATTATTATTATCGCTTTCCTTGCGTGTCAATGTGTGTGATCGCCGTTATTGTGTTCGTTGAGACAAAGGGTTTCATGACGTACGCGACAGGCGTTTTGCGTTGTTCATGTCATGACCAGTGAATCGTGTTCGTCATACACTGATCCCCTGCTATGCCAATTTTGGTATATTGCAAGTTATGGAGACGACCAGGAGAGCGCCCAGACGTAGGCAGCTAGATAGATAGATAGATAGATAGATAGATAGATAGATAGATAGATAGATAGATAGATAGATAGATAGATAGATAGATAGATAGATAGATAGATAGATAGATAGATAGATAGATAGATAGATAGATAGATAGATAGATAGATAGATAGATAGATCGACAGACAGATGAGATAGATAGATAGATAGATAGATAGATAGATAGATAGATAGATATGATAGATAGATAGATAGATAGATAGATAGATTAGATAGATAGATAGATAGATAGTAGATAGATAGATAGATAGATAGATAGATAGATAGATAGAAACGGCCGAAGTGCCGGAGGTTCGCTAAGAAATGCATCGCGTTTAATGACGTGTTGAGTGAATATGAACACCAAAGGCAACTTACTGCGCGTGCAATTGAATCCCAAAGTGTAAGGGCAATTGTGGAGCGCTGAAGATCACTCATTCCATAGTTCACGGAGCTCGCACGTGTGGTCCTACTAGACGTCCGTGTAGTACGAGCTGTTGTCAATAGTGGTCCTGACGGCGCCGACCGCAACGCGCACTTTCGGTCGCGTTGGGAACAGCACTTCGCGGATTGACGTAGTGCTGGCGTCCTCCTTATCGCTGAAAAGTGTGATGACCACGGCGACGGCGATCAACAGCACCACGTACACCGACACCATGGAGCGCTCGCTCGTCAACATCCTGGGGCAGGGCCACTTAGCTTCCACGGCGCACGGGTCCTTGATCTGCGCAAAAACCAACAACAACGACAACCAATTCATGCACGCGCACATCTGAAGCTTCCTCCATGCGCACTCAAGAATTGATATACTACGGCAAACACGATATCATCGGTTTTGTTTATAAGGCGAAAGCCTTAGATGCCTCATCAAACGCAGCGTCGACACTCGTGATGCAAAAAATCCTCATCACAGGATGACGTCACCATATAACGTCATCATGACGTCACAGATCGCCAAAACTGATGACGACGTCCCATGATGACGTCATCACTTGACACTGTCGCTTGGTGAAAAGCGGGCCGATCACGGAGGCAGTGCAAAACGAAATGATGCACTGAAAGCCTGCATAGCCTCTGATCCTGGAGGCAGTGAAAAACCCACGTTAGGTGTTGAAAGCCTTCGGAAGGGGGCGATGGAGGAACAATACATCGATGCAGAAGAAAAAGAAGATGGCTTTCGCATTCCAGTCGTCTTAGAGGAATGCATAAAGGACCCTGCGAGTTTTTTTAGTTATTCATGCATCCTATACCGCCCAATGGGAATTATTGTAGAGGGGTCGAAAGAATGACAAACAATGGTAGATTGGCGCGGCTGTCCCTGCACAGAACCGCAAATTGGGCCAGTTAGCATTCATTGCGGCCGTAGCACGACAAATGTAGACAGAAGAGAAGCACCTGTCCTGTCTGGTTCTATTCTCTTCTGTCTACGTTTGTGGTGCTACAACCTCAATGTCTCTGCAAATTCAGCCAAAGCCAAAGTATAGGTCTTTTACACGCTATTAAGGCTAAAGTTCAGGGGAAGATGGAAGCGTGAAGCGATGAAAAAATTTTGCGCGATTCCTTAACCGCAGGCTGTCGCTGAAGCCACCGTTTGGACAAGTGACCTTCTCTTCTTCGAGGCAGCAACTGGCAACTATAGCGCGTGTAGGCATCTGCTACCTGGAAGAAGACAAGACCGCTTGTCGAAACGTTGGCTTCAGCGACACCTCGTGTTCAAGGATTTCTCATGACATCTTGTAATGCATCGCACTTATGTCCAATGCGGAACGCAGATCTCTCCAAACAACCCATTACTGCGGCTATGCGCGAGGTGATCCGGAGTTCGTTGAGTTGTGCTCTAGTACGGGCACTACAGGGGTCTCAAACACGCGGCCGGCGGACCTTTCGTTAGCTGCACGGCCCGCACATGACTGTATTCATCCCTCTTTCTATTTTCTTGATAAGTATGTTCATGAGCGGCACAGACGTGACTGGGCTCAAGCATACTTTTCGTGAGGCATTCAGCTGCTTGGCCATCCGGTCACCATGCGTTAAAACATAACCGTAGAACTCTATATTTCAGAATCGGCATCCAGATATTAGTCATTCTGGAGGTCATTATCGATATGTTTCTCGATAACTCACCCTGTATACTCTTCAAAACTGACCGATGTAGTAGGTATGAAAAATGCCTCCTTTCAAATGGCAACGGTAGCTGAAATACTGCTCGAACTGCAGACTCCCCGCCCCCCTCTCCAACTATCTTCATAATACCGGCCCATCGGGAGACTAAATTTTGCGACTGCGGCCCGCTAGCTGAAGTGTTTAAGACTCCTACACGAGTATATGAAATGCTTCGCATTAAAAATTACTTTCGAGCTATGCTTCGTACCGTTATCCGTTATAATCTGCTAACAAAAGTCACATGGTCGCTTATGCAGTCGCCTGAGACAATTAGAAGGCGAAAGCCACCTTCTTCTCAGTCGATTGATCGTTCTTCTTCATTCCTGATTGTGTATTAAACAGAACTATGGCGCAGATTCAACTGACCTAACGTCACGAAGGCTGATTAAACAGCGGAGCTGTTCGCGTCAGCTTTAGCTTGGCCGTTGCCGAACCTTCCAGAACGAATGCGAGACCCTCGGCTCTTTCTAGGATGGTTATCACTTATCAGCCGGTTCTCCTCTCCCCACCACCAGCTGTAGTAAGCAGCTGGTGTGGATAGGACCACCGCTGTTAATAACGAAAGTGATGATAAAGTGCTTTGCGACAAGAGGAGTGAAGACGGGCCGAAAAAAGCGTTAACTGTGATTTAAACAATACAAAGCCATTATTACAGTGATACATTCCATAGTTCACGGTAGCTGCACCTATAGGCTTCAGTGGTGCACGAGTTGCTGTCAGCCGTGGTCGTGACTGTCACATCAGCGAGGCGCACTGTCGGTTGCGTTAGGAGCGGCATCGCGGTGACGGAGTCGGTGCTGACGCCTTCCTCGATGCTGGAAAGAATGTTGACCACGCCGATGGCGATCAGCATGCAGGCGATGACCGTTATGAGCACCACGTACGCCGGCAGCATGGAGCGCTCGCTCGTCATCAACCATCGGTGGCTCCAGTTAGCTCCTTTGGCATACGCGTAGTTGGTCTGCGCGCGAACGACAACGAATTCGAGCACGCGCAGACTTGAGACTGCGCACTTATAAACCCCAGAAAGCAGATGCAGTATACAGCAGGGGAATTACACCCGCGGCCCGCGGGCCACATGCGGCCCGCGAACCTTTCGCTAGCGACCCGCGGCTTCACGAGGAATAAACTTTTGTGACTTTGCTATATGATATTCCCACAGGCGTGCGCGGGGTTCCCCTTCAGGAGGGGGAGGGGGGCGAAGGCGGGCGAAGGTTCATCGCAGCGCCCCTCCCTCCCTATTAAGTGAATGTATGGGGCAGACTTTGCGCCCCGCCTCCCCCTCTTAGGTGAATAGGGAGGCGCCCCCCCCCCTGCCCCCCCTGCCCCTCCCTGCGCAGGCCTATGGATATTCGCATTATTTTCTCGCCTATTGCGATTGATAAAGCTTTGTTCGGTGGAGCTACAGAGATGGGTCTGGTGTCAAGCATTTTTTTTTCCTGAGCCACCCCGTGCTGTCACTATGAGTTGAAACATCACCGTAGAACAAAAACTCTATTTCAGAATGTTAGTCTTTCTACAGATCGGTGTCCATATATTTCTCGAAACCTACGTGAAATCCCTTGCAGATGCGACCCATATATGAGATATGGGATAAGCATTATTTCAAAAGGCTACGCTGGGGGACATTTTGTTAAATCTCCCCGCAGTAGCTGCTTCGGCATCCGCATCCGCAGTAGCTACTCGTCTGGAAAGCCTTGTCGGAAGCTTGGACGCAGCCTCGTTGTTCTTAACGAGCAGCGGCGGCCATTGTATCTGTTCGTCGCAGTTGTGTTTTACAACGAGAGCTGTTATGAGATCGTTTCAACGGCCGTTTTTGGCACCGTAGTCCGCCGCCGCCGCCGCTGGTGTCCATAACCACTATCGCTCGAAATAAGAAAAAAAAAACGAAATAAGAAAATATTTCCAGAATGGAACGGGGTTCGAACCTGGGCCCTCTGCGTGGGAGCCCAATGTTCTACCTCGGAGCCATGCCGGTGCTTGAAACTGCCTTGAAAAAAGACGCTATACAGGCTTCATGTCCGGAAGGAACCACATTAACATATGTAATTTAGTGTGGTAGAAGAGTGAAATAACAACCACGCATCACACAACGCGAATTCTGTAACCAGGCGTCAGACAATGCGAATTGCGCAACGAGTGGGCTGTTAGATGCTTCTAACCCATTACAAAGTTTTGTAACTGCGCAAAAACGGACGGAACACGAAGGCAAGAAAAGGACAAACAAGCGCAGTCCTTTTCTTGCCCTTCGTGTTTCCGTCCGTTTTTTGCGCAGTTACAACAAGTATGGATCGTTACCAACTAGCCGAACTTACCAGTCTTCTGAACTCCATTACAAAAGCCTGTGCAATAATTCTTCATCGTCATCAGGCACAACACCAACAAGGTGCGCATAATGCCTTACATGTTTTTAGCAGGTAATACGGCTCTCCGTTGAATGACGAAAGTGGCCTAGTGGCTGTTTCCCTACTTCACAGAAATTATGATGATTTATAGCGTAGGGGGTTCCTCGCAAGTGCACTTGCATTGGTTGCCAAGGGAGCCCATCCTCCATTTCCTCAGGGTCTCATAAAGTTCTTCCCTCCTCTCTCTGTCTCTCTTTCTCACGTCAACGTACCTTATATTGCATGGTCAGAGAGTGAAATAGCGACCGGGCGTCACACAATGCGAATTACGTAACTGGTGAGTCGTTTAAAGCTTCCAACCCATTACAAAGGGCTGAGCCACAATTCTTCATCGTCATCAGTCGTCACGTAAACAAAGTGCACATAATGCCTTACAGATGTATAGCTGGAACCTCGCTTCTGCGCAGAATGACGAATAATGGCGTTGTAGGTGCTTCCCAGCTTCACAAAAGTTGTGATTTATGGCGTAGAAAAGCCGCTCTTCCAGCTTTCGCTGTGACTGTGCTGCGCTTTCCGCGCAGGCCTGGCGTTTCTTTTCTTTTTTAGGGGCGAAGCTCCTTAAGGCGGCACCCGTTCGTCCCTCGTAGTCGTAGTAGTAGTCGTAGTGCGTAACCAGTATTACGCTTTGACCTCCAAGGTGGTGCCGGTGGGAGATTCTTCCTGTGCGTTGTTGAACAATAAAAAATTCGCAGCGTGCGCGTTAACTAAAAGCCGAATTCTTCTGTCTCTCATTCCCCATTAGCAGCCATTGGCATGTTCCAGTAGGAAACGTTAGTAGAAGTAGAAGTGTAATTGTTAGCTAAAAGCCGACTTCTTCTGTCTCTCATTCCCATTAGCAGCCATTGTTTACCTCCAAGGTAGTGCCTGGTGAGATTTCTCCTGTGCGTGATTAAACAATAAAAATTTTGTTCAAAACGCCGTTGATTGATGAAATAAACCAACGAAAGACGCCAGATGTTTCTAAAGCAAAACGAAAAGACGCCAGCTGCTTAACGAAAGACGCCAGATGTTTTCTAAAGCAATGGTTTTCTAAACAATGAAAATTCACAGCGTACATGTAAAATTAAAGTGAGCTGCAAGTCGTCATAACTCATCGAACTTTTAGTATAAACGCGCCCGATCTCACGTCGGTGATGATGTACTGGGCAGAATTCACGGAAGATTCACGGTTTACCGATGAACCTCCGCAGCTTCGCCCACTCATCATCATTCACTCCGTGGATATGCTGTGATTTCATGGTCTCGGCGTCGGAGGGAGCAAGTTAGCAAAGTTCACTGCTATTCGATCGTGGCAGTCAATGGCGAATGCTGAAAATAATGCCCCTTTTCACAAGGAAGTAACTACAATTGTTTAAACACTAGCTATTGGCGCAACGGCTCAATGATGAACTGAGCAAGCACCTGGTTGGACGTATACAGTTGTAACATATTTGTAAGGGAGTGTCTAGCGTTACGTCTAGACGTAACGGTACGAGCCGTTGCAGTTACGTCTGGACGTAAGAATAACGAGTCTTAAAAGTTACGTCCAGTGTAGCAATACAAATACAGCCCGTTGGACCTACCGAACCGATTGGCCTCAGTGGCGCAGTGGCTAGCGTGTCGTGCTCGGAACTGCCAGGACGTTGGTTGGAACCTCGCTGCTGCTGCAACTTTTTTTTTGATGATGGCGATTGCCATACCCGTACTGTTGCACGTACCCATAACGGAGGACGGCTCAAGACACGTTAGGTGCGGCGCTGCTGAGCTCGAGGGCGCGGGTTTGATTCCCAGCCGCGGCAGCCGCATTTTGATGGGGGCGAAATGCAAAGAACACTCTAGTGCTTAGATTCAGGTGCACGTAAAAGAGCCTCACGTGGTAGAAATTAAACTGGGGTCCTCCACTACGGCATGCCTTACAGTGAAATCATGGTTTGGCAATTAAGACTACGGCAGTTATCATTATCATTACAGACCAAGGCGCGGGCACTCCACTAAAGGTTGCAGGTGCAATGTATTCATTTAAGATGAAGAAAAGCAGTTAAAGAAAGAAAGCGAGACGAAGTTGTTTATTCCTTGTAGTAATAATAATACGTTCACAGCGAAAAAGAATTCATTTTAATTGGTTTCGAATGTTCTGAAATAGAGATTCCTGAAATCGTGTTTACATCGAAAACTGGGGATGGGCGAAGCATGTAAGGAAGGTTGTTTCAGTTCTACTAACGTGAAACTTGTGGAGGGGTGAAGCATGCACTGTGCGCCGGTGTTTCCAATAGCAAAATCACTGCTGTTGGTCAATGAGAGACAGAAGAAAAAGAAGAAGGGCTTGACCGAGGCAATTCGCCACATTGTTTTGAAAGAGATTTCTTTGATGGGGCACTAGTGCAAAGTTCTTCAATCATATGAGTTGCGAAGCTTCCCATAGGCCCCATGTATCAAAATCCGGACACACCATTGCGGAGATCGCGGGGCTCTTCTGAATGTGGCATCATCTGTTCACTAAAAACACAAACTAATAAACGCTCACGACGACGCCAACGCTGCGTGTGGTGTTGAGCAGCTTGCGAGGAGCGCACACAGAGGCGGCGCAGCGGCAATCTAGCGTTTTGTATTTGTGCTTCCAGATGGCGCGACAATCTGCAGGCCCCCGCAGAACCGGCCATGGGCATGTCGGGGTTTCTAAACGCAGTTTCGCAACTGGTATGATTGAAGATATCTGGTCCTAGTGGTGCCAAGCCTGAAACCGGGAATGTCGGAAAGGGTGTTTCAGCCCCACTAACGTCGTCGGAAAACTGCGTCGGTTGGTTGGTTGGTTGTTCCTTGGCAACCTGGCGGAACCCACTGCGGGGTATTGACCATGAAACGGGCGGCACCTTATTTTAGAGATAAAATTGTTTTACATTTCGAATATGTTTAGAAAAGGATAGTTAAAGAAAAACTCAATCTGATAGTCAAGGCTCAAAAAATTTGAAGCCAATATGAATGAAAAATAAAGTGAAATGAAATAAACTTAACATTCAGTTCGTTTTGTCTCCCGTAGGAAATCGCATACGGCTTCGGAAACGTTCCTGTGACTGTGGCCCAATTCGATTGTACCAAAGGAAAGAACCACCGGAAGGGATACATTTAAGCCCATCCTTTGGAGAGGTTCCTCTAGAAGTCTTTTTCTTTGACTTTTGAGCAATCTGCATGTTATAAAGAAATGGTGCAGAGATTCACTGTGTCGGAATGCAGCTTACCCGAAGGTGCTCCTTCTTCTTCTTCCCTACATGCCCGGTTTCAGTTCCCTACGGCATGTAGGGAAGGGTGTTTCAGCTCCACTAACGTCGTCGGCTATTTGTTGGGCTAACTGTTGTCTTCTTCATATATAGTAGACTGGTGGCGGGTCGAGCACCATCACTTTGCAGATGTTTCAAGAAGTGGTGTTTCGAAGATGACTTTACCGTAGAGTTCCAGGTTTTGTCTCCGGTTTTATAAAAGCAGCTTGAGCGCCTTGGTAAATTTCGTCCGGGATTCTGACACCGCTGCTAAGCAAAACATAATGTTTTAGGTGGTATCGACGAACCTTGTGGGGATCGAGAGCGTCCTCCTACCTGGCGCCTCGTTCCCCAGCTGCCGCGCGCGGGCCGGCCGCGTAGCCCGGGCGCACTTAGGCACCGGCAATCGCCAAGATGGCTGCCAGGGCGCCTCTTTGTCTGGGCGAGCCAAGCGTCGGCTCCGTCCCGCGCTGGCATGTCCGGGCACGCTACGCGGGCGCGCTGCGCGGGCCTACGTCACAACGCAGCGCCATTCCCCATTGGGCCGCTGGTGACATCCTCCTCTCCAACGAGCTAAGATGCGCCCGACGATTCGCTCGTGGCGGCAGATGCTCTCAGGCTAGCACGAGAGGTTGACGCGCTGCTCTAGCAGGCGGCTTCTCGTTCGGGTGCTCGACCGCTGCCCTTTGTGTGGTAGTCTTAGCGCCGCTGGCAAGCGTACTCGATAGGCCTTGCGGAGTTCCCCTTACGGCCTGCAAGCCTGTGAGTGTCGTACTGTGCTGCATCTTGGGTTAATAAACCCGTTGTTGTTGTTACCCTGCCTCGTGCGTGGTTTCTGCGCCGTGCCGGAGAATCGACGAACCCGGCCGTAGCGTCTTTGTTCGCTGCGGCAGTGGAGAACGTCGCGTCCCTACACGGTCGCGCTCGTAGGTAAGCCTAGTGCAAACCTATCTCCACATAACTGGCGCCCAACTTGGTTTCGGCATGGCTTCAGAGCAGACCCCCTCGAGGCGCTCGTTCCTGTTCGATCCTGTGGCGACGGACTTGATCTCGTTCGAGGCGGACGGCTGCGACAGCACGGGGTACGGCCCTCTCGGCGACCCTCTGCTTTCGTTCACCGGGAGAGATCCCTTTTTCGGGGCCCCCTACAGTGATGCGAGCCGCTTGAACGAGGACCACAGTCCTAGCCAAGCCAGTAACGGGCTGTATCAGCTGTTCGAGACTCACGCACTTACGGGCCCGTCCCCGGCGCAGTCTCCGCTCGCTGGCCTTTCCTTGTCAGCAGCGCAGTTGACGGCCCAAACCGCCGCACCCGAGCCTTCCTACCTAGGCCACTTAGGTGTCGGCATGCACGCTCTCACTGACCCATCTTGGTCAGGAGCGCAAAGGGTTGAGAACGTCGTGCGCGAGCCAGCTCGCTTGGCCGACAACGTCGCCGTGTTTCCCGACGCTTGCATGCCTCAGACTCACGTAGGCGGTACTTTCGACAGACGTGGGCCACCGTGCTCCTCGGTCGATCCGCTTGCCTATCGTGTGAGGCCTCATGCACCCGTCGGAGCGGAAACAACCCTACACTCCTCCATGCCGTTTACTGGCCCTTTTCGGTCTGACGTGCATGCCGGAGAACAGGCGCGCGACCCTGTTACGGCCGCGCCTGCGTCGGAGCAATCGCAGCTGCACGCAACTGCGGCGCAGCTCCTAAACGTCCTGTTGGAAGCGGCGCGCTCGCAGCCTTGTGCTGTAAAGGGAGGCCTCGAGTCCCCTCAGCCAAGCGCACCGAGTAGCCTAAGGGTACCTCTGCCTGAGTACAGCGGTTATTCGGACCGCATGAGTACCACAGAGTACCTCGAGGCGCTGCACCGCTACCAGCGGGCGATGGGGCTGAGCGACAGCGTTATGCTCGGTAGTGTATTGCCTGTAGCGCTGACAGCCCAAGCGGCGCGGTGGTACCGACTTGTCGGCCACCAAGCTCGTTCGATGGAGGAGTTTAGGGCGCTCTTCCGTAGCGAATTCCTTCCTCCCGACTACGAGCGCCGCATGCGTCGCGAGCTAGAGCTTCGCACACAGCATCCCGACGAATCTCTTCTCGAGTACGTCCGGGCTTTGCAGGAGCTCTACCTCCTTGCCGATCCTACGGCATCAAACGCCGAGAAGGTGGAGCGAGTCATACGTCAGGCTCATCCAACCTTCGCCGCTTACCTTCGGAGCGCCCGTTATCGTGACCTAAACGAGCTGGCATCCGATGCGAAGCGTATTCAGGGCGACATACTGGCGGCGAGAGCCTACCGCCCGCCGCCGCCGCCGTCCGCTTCTCTCGAGCCTCGTTGTGCGTGGGCTGGTGGTGACTCGTCACCACGTGATCCCTCTAATCACGAGGTGGCCTCGGCCGTGAGAGAGCAACGAGACGCGCCGGACGTTTCGGACCGCGCTCTCGACCCGTACTCGTACGCTCGGGCGTGCCCCTTTGCACTGCAGGGCGAACGAGAACGGAAACCCCCGTGCCCCAATGCACGAGAAGAGATCCGATCGCGGAGCCCCCCCTGCGGCTAGCGAACGGAGGCCTCCTAGCTCTCAAGGGTCGCCAAAATCCCTCACCGTTGGGGGAAAAGGCGTCGTCTGCTACCGTTGTCATGAGCGTGGCCACACCGCGCGATCATGCAACGCGCCCCAACCGACGCAAGGGCCTGCTCGCCCGTCGGGAAACGGGGTGGCCGTCGGTGAGCTCCCCCTCGCCGGCGGCTACAGCAGTACGAGAGCATGGGGGTGTAACCCAAACCTCTGGCACCGATGGCGTGTCGCGCTGGACATGACTTTCCAGCCACGCCGGCGCCGTTCATCGCCCTTACGATCGCCGGTCGAGAGTTTGCGGCGTTGCTGGATAGCGGGGCTTCGATCTCGCTGTTCGGCGAAGAGGTTATGGCTCATTTGCGCGACCGCTCTGTCCGCATTCGAGCTTGCGACACTGCCTTCCATCTCGCCAGCGGTACCGCCACCTCGTGCGGCGCTGCGCGGTTGGTTGTGCGCTGGGAGAATCGCGCGCGCCGACAGCGCTTCGTGCATCTCCCGGGTCTTTCCGTGCCCGTGATTCTTGGTCGCGACTTTCTCGCGCACACGGGTATCGTGATCGACGTCGCGAGCGGAGGCTACAGGGACGGCCCTTCCGGCGCCCTACGGCCATTCGCTACACCTCCCGTGGTCTCGGCTGCCCGTAAGTCGCCGGACGCCACGAGAGAGCAGGAGGAGAGGAGACAAAGCGTGGCCCCCTCGGCCCGTGTCTCTCATTCCGGCGCCAAGACTGGCCCTTTGGTCGGCGCGGCGGCAAACGGTCCGTGCCTACCGCTTTCTCTCGAGCATAGCGCTACCGTGGTGGACGAGGTCTCGGCTACGCCGGTGACCACCCCGGTAAGCAGCAGCTCGGATCGCTCGCTGCCGCCTTTGCCGGACAGCTTGTCGACACATGAGAAGGCACGCCTGTCGTCGCTGTTGACACGTTTCAGTGACATGTTCACGGAACGCCCGGGTTGCACCTCTCTGGTGAGGCACCGGATTGACACAGGCGACGCACAACCGTGGAAATGCAATCCTCGCCCCGTCAGTGCGGCAAAGAGGAAAGCAATTGACCAGGCATTGGATGAGTTGATTGAGACCGGAGTTGTCCAACGCTCAAACAGTCCCTGGGGTTCACCGGTGGTAATGGTCCCCAAAAGAGACGGCTCTCACCGGCTCTGTGTGGACTACCGCCGGCTGAACGAGGTCACGAGGAAGGATGCTTATCCTATGCCTAACGTTGACTCGATCGTGGCTGCGCTAGGCGGTGCTTGCTACTTCAGCACCTTGGATGCTAGCCGCGGTTACCTGCAGGTTCAGATGGAGCCGGCTGACGCGGAGAAAACTGCGTTCACCTCCCACAGAGGTTTGTACGAGTTTACCCGCATGCCGTTTGGCTGTTCTGGAGCTACAGCTACGTTCCAGAGACTGATAGACCGCGTGCTCGGGGACGCTAAATGGCAACACGCCATGGCGTACCTCGACGACATCGTCATCTTCTCTCGAACGTTCGAGGAGCACCTCCGCCACTTGGAGGATGTCCTCGAGAGGTTGCGTGCCGCCGGGTTGACCTTGAACCCGAAGAAGGCTCAAATAGCTGAGACTCGCATTTCGCTATTGGGCTTTACCATCGAGAGCGGTCGCGTTCTGCCGTGCGAGGAGAAGGTACGAGCCATTGTAGAGTACCCGACGCCGGCGAACATTCAGGGCCTGAGGCGCTTTTTGGGCATGGTGAACTACTACCGACAGTTCATCCCAAATGCGCTGACCTCCAAGCGCCCTTGACCGCACTGTTGAAAAAGTCGGCACGATGGAGCTGGGGGCCAGAGCAAGAGCGAGCCTTCAAGGCTCTATCTCAAGCTCTAGTGGCCACAGCCGATCTGAAGCTGCCCGACCTCAACAGGGAGTTCGTTGTCCAAGCGGACGCGAGCGACCTGGGTCTCGGAGCGGTACTGCTTCAGGAGCACGACGGCGTCCTCCGGCCAGTCGCCTTTGCGAGCCGGTCACTTAACGCCGCCGAGCGCAACTACAGCGTGACTGAACGGGAATGTCTCGCTATAGTCTTTGCTCTCCGGAAGTTCGACTGCTACGTCGACGGCGTGCCATTCGTGGTGGAGACGGACCACATGGCACTCACCTGGCTTAAGCGCTTGCGCGAGCCCTCGGGCCGCCTCGCGCGCTGGGCGTTGACCTTGCAGCGGTACAACTTTGTTGTGCGCTACCGGAAAGGGAGTTCGAACGTCGTGGCCGACGCCTTGTCGCGTGCCCCCGTTCTGGCGTCTGACACTTGTGTCCGCCACTCCCAAGAGCACTCGCACCGAGTAGACTCAGGGGCTCCTGGCTCCAATGGGTCGAACGGCGCGAACCCCGACGGCGCAGTGGCTTTCGAGTCGACCGCCTCGGGTGAGGACGCATACCTGGTAGACTCTGTCACGTCAGCCGGTATCGTCTTCAGCAGAGAGGACCTACTTAAGGCACAGCAGGACGATCCGTTTTGTCAGCAAATTGTCGACGGGCTCAAAGAGCTGAGCTCCCAAGAGGAGCGTGGCGGTCAAGCCGCCGGGCGCAAACGGACAGCTGGTATTGCTGTCGGCGCCGAGTGCCGGACGCAGACTGGTATTGCTGCGGGCACGCTGGATTCGTATCTGCTTGATGCTGATGGCGTTCTCCTGCGCTATGTCCCATCTGAAGAAGCTCCCCAGGAGTCTTTCAAGGTGGTGATACCCCGCAGTCTAAGGAAAGCCACCCTCGGCTATTTCCACGACTCGCGGTTGGCCGGACATGCGAGTGGCCTTAAGACTTTTCAAAAGTTGTGCCGCTCTGCTACCTGGCCGGCATGAAGCGTGATGCCCTTCACTACGCCCGCTCATGCCGCGTGTGCCAATGCGTGAAGCCTCGTGGTGGCAAGCCTCCCGGGCTCATGCAGCCGATCGACAGCCAACAGCCCTGGCAAGTCGCGGCCTGTGACATTATGGGACCTTTCCCAAGAAGCCGGAGAGGCCATGTTTTTCTCCTGGCTGTCACAGATCACTTCACGAAGTGGGTCGAGCTGTTTCCCCTTCGGAAGCTAACGGCACGCGCAATCTGGGACAAGTTGACCGAGGTCTTTACCCGCTTTGGCTTTCCGGCGGAGTTGATCACGGACAATGCGTCCTACTTCACGGCCAAGGTGTTTGTGGATGCGTGTGCTGCCTTTGGCATTAAGCACCGCAAAACAACCACGTATCACCCACAGGCCAACCCGACTGAGCGGATAAACCGAAACCTCAAGCCCTTGCTGACAGCCTTTGCGCAGCAACACAGGGATTGGGACGCCTGTCTTAACGAGATAGGCTTCTCCTTGCGGTCCACGGTGAACCGTTCAACCGGGTACACGCCCGCTTTCCTCAACTTCGGGAGAGAGCTGCCTAACCCATGGACCGTGTTCTGCGGGGCGGCAGCGGGGCGTCCGCCACGAAAGCCGGCCCGTCTGGCTACGCGGCGGAACTGCGCTCACGGATGGACGCAGCCCTCGACCTGGCGCGTTCCAACCTGGCAAAAGCGCGAGCTGGACAGAAGGCCCAATACGACCGGTCGCATCGGGAAGTGCACTACGATGTCGGCGATCTTGTCCTCAGGCGCAATCACGTCTTGAGTGACGCCGCCAAAGGCATCTCGGCCTCCCTGTCGGCCAAGTGGTTGGGCCCATACCGAGTGCAGACCAAAGTGTCGCCTCTGGTGTACAAGCTGGCTGACTCCAAGGGAGACAAGTCGGCGGTCCAGTTAACGTCTCCGACCTCAAACCTTTCGTTGCCCGCAGCAACGACTTGGGAGGGGGGGAGGCGGTCACCGAACCGCAGGAAAACCGTGAGAAGGCTGGCTCCAAGCCACGCCATCGGTACAATCTGCGGAAACGCACTTAAGCAACCTTTCTCCCACTGACAGGTAGCTGGACTTTATTCCATACCATGACAGTGAATGGAGAATAAGCGCTAAGGTGCGGCGGCACACGTCCGGAAGTGGTAGAAGGCCCTCTTGGTCGAAAATACCCTCTGACGTGTTGTCCAAGCCATAACCTGGCAAGCGCCCCCTTTGTTGGGCAGCACTGTCAGGCAGGCACCCTTTTTGGCAAGCCGGCTATGCCGCGGGCACTTCTGTCCACTCCTGCATCGCCCTGTCGTCTCCCTGCGCCTGGCTCTACTGGGCCGCCCAGCCTGTTCCTGACCAGCTGGCCTGCTGTTCCCTGGTCCCTCCTGCTGGGGCCTGGTTCCTGCTTTCTGCCCTGCAGCCACCTCCACCCTGCCTTTCCCACCTGGCAGCTTCGGCAGCCGCCCTCGGCGGTTGGTCCGCCCACTCAAGCTTTGGCCCAGGCCCGAGCGTGGTCGCTCCGGCCTCCGTTCCTGGCTGCCTGCTGTTCCGGCCTGCTGTTCCCGTGTGGCCCCCCGCCCCAGCGACTTTCGGCGGTTGGCTGCCGCACGCAACTGGCAGCCACGCCTCGTACGTTCCCGGCTGCCAACCTCTCCAGTCCGGCGAACTTCAAGCGGGCTGGCTGCCCGCCCTTGTGCAGTCTTGCCCCCGTTCATCCTGGGCTGTGGACCTTCTTCCCGGCGGTGGGCTCTCCCCTTGTGGTGGAACTTTTGGTGGAACTTTTGTGTGGCCATGGCCGACTTTTGGACTTGTACTTTCAGGAAGACGACACCCCCCCTGTTGGACTTTGCCCCGTTGGCCAGCCCCCTTGCGGCTGAGCTGACCTTGCCACTTGGCCTCGGACAGCCTCTTTCACAGGCTGGCCTCGGTCTTTAGGAGGGGGGAATGTGGGGATCGAGAGCGTCCTCCTACCTGGCGCCTCGTTCCCCAGCTGCCGCGCGCGGGCCGGCCGCGTAGCCCGGGCGCACTTAGGCACCGGCAATCGCCAAGATGGCTGCCAGGGCGCCTCTTTGTCTGGGCGAGCCAAGCGTCGGCTCCGTCCCGCGCTGGCATGTCCGGGCACGCTACGGCGGGCGCGCTGCGCGGGCCTACGTCACAACGCAGCGCCATTCCCCATTGGGCCGCTGGTGAACATCCTCCTCTCCAACGAGCTAAGATGCGCCCGACGATTCGCTCGTGGCGGCAGATGCTCTCAGGCTAGCACGAGAGGTTGACGCGCTGCTCTAGCAGGCGGCTTCTCGTTCGGTGTGCTCGACCGCTGCCCTTTGTGTGGTAGTCTTAGCGCCGCTGGCAAGCGTACTCGATAGGTCCTTGCGGAGTTCCCCTTACGGCCTGCAAGCCTGTGAGTGTCGTACTGTGCTGCATCTTGGGTTAATAAACCCGTTGTTGTTGTTACCCTGCCTCGTGCGTGGTTTCTGCGCCGTGCCGGAGAATCGACGAACCCGGCCGTAGCGTCTTGTTCGCGCGGCAGTGGAGAACGTCGCGTCACTACACGGTCGCGCTCGTAGGTAAGCTAGTGCAAACCTATCTCCACA
>NC_051180.1:93426001-93451636 GCF_013339695.2 Rhipicephalus sanguineus | reverse complement strand
GCTACAGAGATGGGTCTGGTGCCAAGCATTTTTTTTTTCCTGAGGCTCCCCATGCTGTCACTATGAGTTGAAACCTCACCGTAGAACAAAAACTCTATTTCAGAATGTTAGTCTTTCTGCAGATCGGTGTCCATATATTTCTCGAAACCTACGTTAAATCCCTTGCATACGACCCATATTAGATATGGGATAAGCATTATTTCAAAAGGCTACGTTAGGGGACATTTTGTTAAATCTCCCCGCAGTAGCTGCTTCGGCATCCGCATCCGCATGCAGTAGCTACTCGTCTGGAAAGTCTTGTCGGCAGCTTGGACGCAGCCTCGTTGTTCTGAACGAGCAGCGGCGGCCATTGTATCTGTTCGTCGCAGTTGTGTTTTTGACGATGGCGATTGCCATACCCGTACTGTTGCACGTGCCCATAACGGAGGACGGCTCAAGACAACCGCTACGGTATAGCTTAGCACGTTAGGTGCGGCGCTGCTGAGCTCGAGGGCGCGGGTTCGATTCCCAGCCGCGGCAGCCGCATTTTGATGGGGGCGAAATGCAAAGAACACTCTACTGCTTAGATTCAGGTGCACGTAAAAGAGCCTCACGTGGTAGAAATTAAGCTGGGGTCCTCCACTACGGCATGCCTTAAAGTGAAATCATGGTTTGGCTCTTAAGACTCCGGCAATTATCATTATCATTACAGACCAAGACGCGGACGCTCCACTAAAGGTTGCAGGTGCAATGTATTCACTTAAGCTAAAGCAAAGCAGTTAAAGAAAGAAAGCGAGACGAAGTTGTTTATTCCTTGTAGTAATAATAATACGTTCATAGCGAAAAAGAATTCAATTTAATTGCTTTCGAATGTTCTGAAATAGAGATTCCTGAAATCGTGTTTACATCCAAAACTGGGGAGGGGCGAAGCATGTAGGGAAGGGTGTTTCAGTTCTACTAACGTGAAACTTGTAGAGGGATGAAGCATGCACTGTGCGCCGGTGTTTCTAACACCAAAATCACTGCTATGGCCAATGAGAGACAGAAGAAAAGAAGAAGGGCCTGACCGAGGTAATTCGCCACATTGCTTTGAAAGAGATTTCTTTGATGGGGCACTAGTGCAAAGTTCTTCAATCATATGAGTTGCGAAGCTCCCCATAGACCCCATGTATCAAAATCCGGACACGCCATTGCGGAGATCGCGGGGCTCTTCTGAATGTGGCATCATCTGTTCACCAAAAACACAAACTAATAAACGCTCACGACGACGCCAACGCTGCGTGTGGTGTTGAGCAGCTTGCGAGGAGCGCACACAGAGGCGGCGCAGCAGCAATCTAGCGTTTTGTATTGGTGCTTCCAGATGGCGCTACAATCTGCAGGCCCCCGCAGAATCGGCCATGGGCATGTCGGGGTTTCAAAACGCAGTTTCGCAACTGGTATGATTGAAGATATCTGGTCCTAGTGGTGCCAAGCCTGAAACCGAGAACGTAGGGAAGGGTGTTTCAGCCCCACTAACGTCGTCGGAAAACTGCGTCGGTCGTTGGTTGGTTGTTCCTTGGCAACCTGGCGCAACCCACTGCGGGGGATTGGCCATGAAACGGGCGGCACCTTATTTTAGAGATAAAATTATTTTACATTTCGAATATGTTTAGAAATGGATAGTTAAAGAAAAACTCAATCTGATAGTCAAGGCTAAAAAAAATTTTAAGCCAATATGAATGAAAAATAAAGTGAAATGAAATAAACTTAACATTCAGTTCGCTTTGTCTCCCGTAGGAAATCGCATACGGCTTCGGAAACGTTCCTGTGACTGTGGCCCAATTTCGATTGCACCAAAGGAAAGAACCACCGGAAGGGATACATTTAAGCCTATCCTTCGGATAGGTTCCTCTAGAAGTCTTTTTCTTTGACTTTTGAACAATCTGCATATTATAAAGAAATGGTGCAGATATTCACTGTGTCGGAATGCAGCTTACCCGAAGGTGCTCCTTCTTTTTCTTCCCTACATGCCCGGTTTCAGTTCCCTACGGCATGTAGGGAAGGGTGTTTCAGCTCCACTAACGTCGTCAGCTATTTGTTGGGCTAACTGTTGCCTTCTTCATTTTTAGTGTACTGGTGGCGGGTAAAGCACCATCACTTTCCAGATGTTTCAAGAAGTGGTGTTTCAAATAGATGATTTTACCGTAGAGTTCCCGGTTTTGTCTCTGGTTTTATAAAAGCAGCTTGAGCGCCTTGGTAAATTTCGTCCGGGATTCTGACACCGCTGCTAAGACAAACAATGTTTTAGGCGGTATCGACGAACCTTTAACTCATAATATGCATAGTATGAACCGGTGGCGAGTTGTGGGACTTACACAACTTTTGTGGCGCAAAGCCGTTTGTGATGGACCATGACGACGACATGACACCATGACACGCCGACAAGCCGAGGCCCTAAGGTGCTTCGCTCCTAATAGAATCTTGACCAATCCCCATGTGTGGGTAGTTGCCAGAATACATAGGAACATCAACAGCGGAGTAGCAGTGTAGTCCAAGAATCGAGCGGTATTTAAAACAAAAACATCAATGAAAATAATACATTGATAATAATAATATAATATGCAATGCCTTGTGTGTTTGTACACATTTGTCTCACGTCTCTCGTGACGAACCTGCTTGGAGCAATATGCGGTCCCCAGTGTGTATTAAACAATAAAGCAACAACAAAGTATTTCACTAATGGAGTGAATATGGACAACAAAAGCGATTTACTGTGCGTACAATCAAATTTCAACAATATAAGGACAATTTCTGAGCGCTTTACGCCGCTCATTCCATGATTTACGTGCGGGCCTAGTAGACGTCCGTGCTGTACGAGCTGTTGTCAGTCGTGGTGGTGTCTGCGCCGGCCACCACGGGCACTACCGGTCGGACTAGGAACGGCACTACGGGAACCGACGTAGTGCTGACGTCCTCTTCATTGCTGGGAAGTATGTTGACCACGGCGATGGCGATCAGCATGCAGCTGATGAGCGTGAACAGCACCACGTACGCCGGCAGCATGGAGCGCTCGCTCGTCAACATCCACCCGTTAGCTTCCGCGGCACACGGGTCCTTGATCTGCGCAAAAACCAAAAACAACGACAACCAATTCAAATACGCGCACATCTGCAACTTCCTCAGTGCGCACCCAAAAACTGGTATACTCTGGCAAAGACGGCGTCATCGTTGTTACATTTACGCCCCATGCCGGACGAAGACCTCTCCAAAAACACACGCGAGCTGATTCACTCAGTTGGCTGAGATGTGCTCCACTATATGTGGTGATTAGGAGTAACTGACTGGATTCCAAGAGAAGGCAAACGCGTGAGGGGGAGACAGAAAGTTATGTGGGCAGATGAGATAAAGAAGGTTGCGGGTATACGTGGCAGCAGGAATCACAGGACCGGGTTGAGTGGCGGAACATGGGAGAGGCCTTTGCCATGCAGTAGGCGTAGTCAGTCTGATGATGATGATGATGATGATGTAACATCATGTAAGTCATTAGGTCGCCGCTAGGGTGAAGCAATAAATGTGATAGCCACAAATTAGAATGTTACACGAAGTAAGGCTAGCAGCTAACTCTGTAACGTCCGACCTGGCATAACTGAACAAAAGGTTGCCTTAAGGAGATGTGGTCGCTGGAGCGAGCGAAGCGACCTTCGTACTGTCTATCGCTTCGACCAAACAGAGCGGTGAGAACACAGCCCGTACAAAGGTATGAGCCGCCTGTTGGTCCCTCTGAAGATAGGGCGCGTGCGACCGCGACCAGACGATAGAAATACGCAGTTGCTGCCGAAGCCACTAAGAACTCCACCCCACCCTCCCGACTTCGGGACCCCCCTCCCCCTCTATTGGGCCTTTGCGCTAGGAAGACGGCCAGCGTGTTTCCTTTCACTTCCAGCCGCGATCGTCGCGGCTGCCCTTGCACGCTTACATTTGCACGTAGAACATACGACGCGCGGGGCAATGCTATCGATTTTGACTTTATACGGACCCTCACGGCGACGGCGATGACAATGATGCGCTTCGAAAGTCCACGTAATTTCTATCGCAATAGAATGCTTATTAGATATCAATTGCGTGCTACGCCTCGTACTATTATGCGTTGTGATCCTTTACCAATAAACCTTCGGTTGGTAGACTGCGCTCGACTTTTTCTTTATCGTTGTCCTTGTTGTTGTCTGAGCTGTAAACCTAGAATCTCATCATCATCAACATCATCATCAGTAGCAGCAGCAGCCTGACTACGCCCACTGAAGGGCAAAGGTTTCTGCCATGTTTCGCCAACCACCCTGGTCCTGTGCTTGCCCCGGCCACGTTATCCCCGCAGGCTTCTTAATCCTGTGCTTGCTGCGGCTGCAATCTTATTAATCGCTTCAATTTATCTCACCCGCTCACCTAACTAGCTCCCCCTCGCGCGCTCGCCCTTCCTTAATGTCCAGCTGTTATTCTGCCTTCGCACTACATGCGAAGGCAAGATCATGAACCTAAGATCATGAATCACCAAATAGCCCAACCGACCACCCTGCAACTCACCGCCGCGGTGGCCCTGCGCCTGTCGAATTCCTTGCGGGTCTTTTCGTTCGAGTCGCCCACGTCCCAATTCCGGCCATCGAGCCCGGCTGGTACTCGCCAACGTCGAAGCCCACGCGGTGCTCGTAAGGGTCGTCGTACCACTGCCATTCCTCAGCGCCGTCGTCTTGCTGGCCGGAGTGGTAAGCACACCGATACGCGGCGACCAAGCCCTGCCCAGGCACATAGTGTGAACGGCATGCGCAGTTGCCGTCCGTCGCTAACGCCTCCTGGGCAGCTTGGGCGCAGCCGAAGCAAGGCTGGATGCCTGGTTGTTCGCCAAGAGCAGCAGGGACCGCCATTCTATCTTTTCTTCTTCTTCGATGACGATTATGATACCATATTGTTGCGCATACCCACAAAGGAGGACTGACTAGAAAGTGGACGTTTCATTCAAAGTTGCTGATACAACACGTACATTTATGACAACAAAACATTTAAGATAATGTTAATTCCTTCTGCTTACCGTACTCCCTTAGCAGAGTACTTAATACTGTCGGTTACAAACTCAGAAAATAAATGTATGTGCCGCCCACGGCCACTGCGGTCCCACGCAAAGGGAATTGGCATAAGCGCGGTCCATTCCATTACGTTCGCTCACTTTACTTACGCGAAACACTTTTTCATGCAGATGGGAGAGTCATAAAATGGGAGCGCTATCTCGACAGACGTTAGTAGGTGGCTCGTATACCCTTGCACGTGCTGCGCTCTCGCAGCTTACGTTGCGCTCAAACGACAGACAGCACTAAAACCGCTTCGCTCCCTGCAGCGGCCGTATTCCCTTACGCCAGCGTTTTGCAGAGTTACGGGAGATCGGATCCTACAAGAGTGAGCTGCTAGTCTTACTTCGTGCAACATTGCAATTTGTTGCTGTCGCATTCATTGCTTTGCCCGTGTGGTGAAACCGAGTTTTGTTTTTAATGTGAAGCATTTGTTGGCGAGAGCAAACACGTTCTATCTATCTATCTATCTATCTATCTATCTATCTATCTATCTATCTATCTATCTATCTATCTATCTATCTATCTATCTATCTATCTATCTATCTATCTATCTATCTATCTATCTATCTATCTATCTATCTATCTATCTATCTATCTATCTATCTATCTATCTATCTATCTATCTATCTATCTATCTATCTAATCGTACAACGCAATTACACTGGGGAAGGGCCTTTGCCTGCGATCATAATGTTCCATGCTTTGTTTTTAGTACGAAACTCTATTCTTGCGACTGATCACCTTTGCTCCCGACTGATCGTGGACAAATACGCTCTGGTAAATTTTAGGGCCCTGGCACAGAATTGAGGAAGTAGTCCGAGATACGGAGCTATCACTTGCTGTTATACTTAGTCCATTGATGTTTTACGGGCACCAGGCCCGTAGCCAGGAATTGCTGAAATTGGGTGTCCACTTGCTGAAAGCCTTGACTATTTGAGAAAAACGCATATTTTCGTTATTTATTTTTGGTAAAACACCATGTATCATAAAAATTTCGGGGCGGGGGGTGTGCCCGGGCCGCCCGCCCCCCCTCTGGCTACGTGCCTGACGGGCAATGTTTTACTTTCTTGTCAGTCAGCTGGACTTACTTTTATTCCGCACTGTGCTCGTTTTACGGCTACCATACCTGTGGAGCTTTGTCGAGTCTAATTCAAGAGTCCGGCACTAAAGAGGAAGGATACAGATTGAGGTTAAAGCGCTAAAACATCTTGGCTTGGTTCTATATTTCAGCATGCATGAATACAAAGGAATGGAGTGAAGTAAAGTGATGTTTATAATAATTTTTATTTCAGTAACGAAAAATGCAGTTATCGCAAAGCTCCTTGGCAGCACGTTTCTGAACCCATATTTATTACATGCCAAAACCGCCAAGGTGTACAGGCAAAGCTCTTATCTTCTTTACATAAATTTTCTGTTCGTTGCGTACAAACTGCATAGCTTTCCCCTGTTCGGCGCCGCCATTCATGGTGGAATACAAAAAATGCCGCCGCAGGGATAGAAATGAGAGAAAGAAACAAAGGAGAAGCAAGATTTTAACCAGGTACGGCTATCCGGTTTGCTACCCTGGCTTGAAATGAGGCAATAGGGGTCGGAAAGGGGACGAATAGAGGGAGAAAGATGGAGGGATAAATAATGACAAAGGGTAAGAAAAGAAAGGGTGTTCTGATACAGGAGATAATCGCCAGGTGCAGTGAAACTTCACTTGAACGAAGTACAAGGGACCCCAGGAAAAAGTTCGTTAAAGTGAAAGTTCACTCAACTGAAATAGCTATGTTCTACCTTGCTATCAGAAGCTAAAGAAAACATCAGTTGTCGAAATTAAATTTGAACCCTTTTATTGGCAATGCTGCTTATTCGAATGTGAATTTCTGCTTATTTGTTTTGGGACGTTAAACCCCAGATATTATTATTATTAATTTCTGCTTATTTAGCATGTTTTCAAAAAATGTAGTAATCTTTTGCTGCTCTTGCGCTCTTATGACTGCAGTGCTCATGAATTGAGTCAATGTGTCTCAGCTCTCATGAATTCCCTCCAGCACAACACGCTGCTGGGCAGCGAATGACTTCACTTTTTTTCGAGTAGATCAGTGCTTCTGTGGGTGAAATTATTGGTGCTTCGTCTACAAAGGTTACTTATTCCTCCTCTTCTTCCTGAGGTTGGACGACGCAACCATCTCTTCTGTAGACGGAGTCATAGGCGTGCGCAGCGTTCGCTAATAGAGGGGCCCCAAATCTCACCACAGCCCCCCACCCCCTCCCTCATTGATCGAGTCAGAAGAAATCACGCCATCTCCCGTTAAAGGGAACCATGAGGCGATGCGAAGCAGCATTTCGGCATGTTGAAGCCCGCGTTTCAGAGGGGGAGGGGAGAGGGGTAGTGGAGAGGAGGAGGAAGATGTGAGGTGAGAGGGGAAAGGGGGCGAGGGAAGTGATGTGGAAAGGGTTTGCGCATTCGCAGTAAGGGTGGTCACGCCGCACACCACCGATTTGAACTCCGTGCTTCGCATCTAAAAAAGCAAAAGCTCCGCCATGGATGCAAAAATGAAAATGAAGCGATGACGTGCTTCGTCTCACAACGCGCTAACTGTTGATACTGTCGCCTCGCAAGTGTTGACAGAAACAGCAGCTTGACTGCGCGTTATCGGCCGTTTGCGATGATAAAGCTGGTGTGTCACGCAAAATACCTATTTTACAGCGAAGCTGTATACCTCTACCCCGCAGCGGTTCCGTCTCTGTAGACTAAAAACAAAACGCCAGGCCCCTATAAGCCACCAACATACGCTCGCGCTCGCGTGTTCCTCTGCTAGCAGATGCGCGCGCTCGTTGCGTTTTCACCTCGGACGCTGAGGGAGGGCATTCGGAGAGGTGGACCAGGGCCGTGTGTGGACAGACGAGCCGACGTACGCGTTCCCTGTAGACTCGAGCACAACTGCAACGCCACAACTAAATTTCGACCTCTCTGTGGTTTGGGGGCCCTTTAACAATTGAAGGCAAACGGCATATCTTTATTTGCAATCAGGCATACAGCATACAGCTCAGTATTCGTTTCAGTAAAGAAAACCACAAAACAAGCATCAAAAACAGTATGCTGGATAATGTGGCGCCTGTGAACACTGAGAACACTTTCCCACGCGTTTCCTGTAAAGATTAGGTTGCAGCTGCTTTGTACTTCACACGACGCCTTCGGATGATCTCAAACGGCCCTTTGTTCTCCCCGCTTATATTTCGCACTTTCATATATAAAAAGCAGACCCGTCTAGCAACCCATTCAATGCATTATAAGACTGCCATGGGTAGACCACCATTTTACTCTTCTACCACGTTATATTACACATGTTAATGTGGTTCCTTCCCGACATGAACCCTGTATAGAGTCTTTTTGCAAAGCAGTTTGATGCACCGGCATGGCTCTAAGGTAGAATACTGTGCTCCCACGCAGAAGGGCCGCGTTCATCCATCCTGGATATTTTACAGCGAAAGCTGTTATGAGATCATTTCACCGCCCGTTTTTGGCGCCGTAGTTGTCCGCCGCCGCCGCCGCCGGTGTCCGTAACCACTATCGCTCGAAATAAGAAAAGAATTCCAGGATGGAACGAGGTTCGAACCTGGGCCCTCTGCGTGAGAGCCCAGTATTCAACCTCTGAGCCATGCCGGTGCTTGAAACTGCTTCGCAAAAAGGTCCTATACAGGCTTCATGTCGAGAAGGAACCACATTAACATATGCAATATAGCGTGGTAGAAGAGTAAAATAAGCACCAAGCGTCGCACAACGCGAATTCTGTAACCAGGTGTCACACAATGCGAATTGCGCAACTAGTAGGTTTTTGAATGCTTCCAACCCATTGCAAAGGGTTCCGCCATAATTCTTCGTCGTCATCAGGCACAGCATCAACAAAGTGCGCATAATGCCTTACATACGTTTAGCAGGTACCACGGCTCTCCGTATAATGACGAAAAATGGCATCAGTGCCTGCTTCCCTACTTCTCAAAAATTACAATGATTTATAGCAGTAGTTGGGTTCCTCGCAAGTGCACTTGTATTAGTTGCCAAGGAAGCCCATAAGCGCATGATCCACTTCCTCGGGGTCTCAGTAAAGTTCTTCGCCCCCCCCCCCCCCCTCTTTCTCCCACGTCAACGTATGTTATAAAGTATGGCGGGAGAGGGACATAGCGACCGGGCGTCACCTAATGCAAATTACATAACTGGTGGGCCGTTTAAAGCTTCCAACCCATTACAAAGGGTTGAGCCATAATTCTTCATCGTCATGAGTCGTCGCGTCAACAAAGTACACATAATGCTTACAAACGTGTAGCTGGTGCCTCACTTCTCCGCAGAATGACGGATAATGGCTTAGTAGGTGCTTCCGAACTTCACGAAAATTGTGATTTATGGCGTAGCGGGTACCTTGCTAGTGTACTTGTATTAGTAGCCTCAAGAGAGCTTACAACGGTGCTTTAGAAACACCGCTCTTCCAGCTTTCGCTGTGACTGTGCTGCGGTTTCAGCGCAGGCCTGGACGTTTTTTTTTTCTTATTTCATTTCTTTTATTTCGCCGATAGCGGTTACGGACACCGGCGGCGGCGGCGGACAACTACGGCGCTATAAACGGCCGTTGTTGTGGTCTCATAACAGCCTTCGCTGTAAAAAACGCCAGGCCTGCGTGGAAAGCGCAACACAGTCACAGCGAAAGCTGGAAGAGCGGCATTTCTACAGCCCGTTGTAAACTCTCTTGGGACTACTAATACAAGTACACTAGCAAGGTACCCACTACGCCATACATTTTTGTGAAGTTGGGAAGCGCCCACTGCGCCATTATTCATCATTCTGCGGAGAAGCGAGGTACCATCTGTAAGGTATTATGTGCACTTTGTTGATGCGACGGCTGATGACAATGAAGAACTATGGCTCAGCCCTTTGTAATGGGTTGGAAGCTTTAAACAACCCACTAGTTAAGTAACTCGACTTGTGTGACGGCCGGTCGTTATTTCACTCTCCCACCATGCTTTATAACATACGTTAACATGAGAAAGTGAGAGATGGAATTAACTTTATTGGGACACTGAGGAAATGAATTATGGGAGCCTTATGGGCTTCCTTGGCAACCAATAGAAGTGCACTTGCGAGGAACCCACTACTCTATAAATCATCATAATTTTTGTGAAGCAGGGAAGCAGCCACTATGCAATGTTTCGTCATTCTGCGAGAACCGTGGTACCCGCTAAGCACCTGTAAGGCATTATGTGCACTTTGTTGATGCTGTGGCTGATGACGATGACGAATTATGGAAGATCCTTTGTAATGGGTTGGAAGCATTGACAACCCGCTCGTTGCAGCAATTGGCATTGTACGACGCCTGGTTACAGAAATCGCGTTGTGTGACGCCTGGCTGTTATTTTACTCTTCTGCCACGCTGCATTACATATCTTAATGTGGTTTATTCCCGACATGAAGCCTGTATGGGGTCTTTTTGCAATGCGGTTTCATGCACCGGCATGGCTCTGAGATAGAATACTGGGCTCCCACGCAGATGACCCAGGTTCGAACTTCGTTCCATCCTGGAAATCTTTCCTTATTTCGTTTTTTTTTTTCTTATTTCGAGCGATAGCGGTTACGGACATCGGGGGCGGCGGCCAACTACGGCGCCAAAAACGACCCTTGTTGTGATCTCATAACAGCTTTCGCTGTAAAAGTTCGGCAGCAGGTTCCACTCTATTGCGTTTCAGTCAGTTGTGGCAGTTGTAAGGCTGGCAGAATAGTGAGAACCGCGATGCGGCATCGCTTAGGTTACTGCAACGTCCACTCCCCCCAAAATGACACAGAAAAACCATTGACAATGGCAAATAGCGGCACCTATGCGACACGCCAGGCAAAACCTCTTCACAGCGAAAGCTGTTATGAGATCGCCACACCGGCCGTTCTTGGCGCCGTAGTTGTCCGTCGCCGCCGCCGGTGTCCGTAACCGCTTTCGCGCGAAATAAAAAAAAAACGAAAGAAGAAAAAGACATTGGCGAAGCTTGCACTAAGCCGCGCAATGCTCGAAACAACGAAAGTGGACGATCTTAAAGGCTAATCTGGTTGCCTATAGGTTGTTTCTAGGCTTTAGCTAGGCGATGCATGTTGTTTCTAGGTTGCTTCTAGGTCGTTGCTAGGCTTTAGCTAGGTGATGCTAGGTTGTTTCTACGTGTCCGAACTCCACAGTCTGAAACTCGCGCTGAAACCAAGCGTTCGCACCTCTCATAGATCTGCGGGCCCGTCGTCGTTGGCGTGGGCCTTCCATCGCTTCGGGGTCTTCTCGCAGCCACCGTTGTTTTTCTCATTACCTATAGTATTCTCTCGTTGTACGTACTCGGGGTCTTGTGCTCGCCGCCGTGCTTCGCAGCCGTTTGATGTTGGGCTAACCGTTGCCTTCTTCATTTTTAGTGGACCAGTATTGGGATTTGCCCAATTTCTATGGCACATACACGTTTATGATGATGATAGTTTCTTGGTTCGTCGGACAAGGAACGATTTGCTAAACAGCTTCGCTGTTAAATATCCATGGACGAACCTGGGTCCTCTGCGTGGGAGCACAGTATTCTACCTCAGAGCCATGCCGGTGCTTCAAACTGCTTTGCAAAAAGACCCTACCACGGCCGCTACATAAATTTTATGTAGCGGCCGTGACCCCACACAGGCTTCATGTCGGGAAGAAGCCACATTAACACGTGTAATATAACGTGGTAATAAAATAACAACCGGGTGTTCACATCGCCAATTCTGTAACCAGGCGTAAGACAATGCGAATTGCGCAACGAGTGGGTTGTTGAATGCTTCCAAACCATTACAAGGGGTTCTGCCATAACTCTTCATCGTCATCAGGCACAGCATCAACAAAGTGCACATAATGCCTTACGGGTGTTTGGCAGGTACCACGGTTCTCCGCAGAATGACGAAAAATGGCATAGTGGCTGATCCCTACTTCACAAGAGTTATGATGATTTATAGCGTAGTCGGTTCCTCGCAAGTGCACTTCTATTGGTTGCCAAGGAAGACCATAAGGGCCCCATGATCCATTTCCTCAGAGTTGGAATAAAGTGCTTTCCCTCTCCCTCTCTTTCTCACGATAACGTATGTTATATAGCGTGGTGGGAGAGTCAAATAACGACTCGGCATCACACAATGCGACTTAGGTAACTAGTGGGTCGTTTAAAGCTTCCCACCCATTACAAAGGGCTCAGCCATAATTCTTCATCTTCATAAGCCGTCGCATCAACAAAGTGCACATAATGCCTTACAGATGTGTAGCTGGTACCTTGCTCCTCCGCAGAATGACGAATGGCGTAGTGGGTGCTTCCCAACTTCACAAAAATTATGATTTATGGCGTAGTGGGTACATGTATTAGTAGCCCTAAGAGAGTTTACAAAGGGCTCTAGAAATGCCGCTCTTCCAGCTTTCGTTGTGACTGGGCTGCGCTTTGCGCGCAGGCCCGGCGTTTTTATCACGAAAGTGTTTTATGCCGGGGTCCACCAAGACTTCGGTGACGTGTTTACGTCACGGAAATGACGTCGAAAAAATTTACACCATCAGATCGCAAAGAAAAAAGTTTTATCAACGGGCATCGAACCCACGACCGCTCGGTCCGCAACAACAGATGCCGGGCGCGCTATCCACTGCGCCACGGTCACAGACTCGAGAGGCTTTACAAACGCGCCTTTTATATCTACCACTCTCCCTGTCGGCGGGCTGGTGTTGGCCTCTGGGAGCGGAAAAGTAAAGTAATTCATCATTACTGTGGCCTCCGCGATTAGTACCTGCAGCGCGTTACACGCTCGTCCGATTCGGCGTGTTTTTAATAGAAGTGCAATTTTGTCAATGCCTTAACACTCCGCGAGGTGGCGACCTTAACCCCAGCGTCGTAAAAGCGTCGGCCTCGCTCATAGCATCACGCTAATCCAAACCAAAAATAGCTCTGCGACGCGCGCCTGCCTCATCTGGTTGTAACACCGCGTTGCACGCTCACGCACTCGCCCCGAGAAAAATCGCGGCCGTGCTATCGGGGTGGCACGACGCGCCTAGCGTTTCCCTTTAGTCCGGCCTTGGTGTTCAATCACATTTTAACATGCCACGGGATGGCGACCAAGTTCTGCGTCCAATATGCGACGCTGTTCTGGCTATCACACCTCGTTCTCTGATTACGCTTTCACCGTTAACTACTACAGCTACCACAAGGGTTTGTTTAATCATTGAACATGGACGTTAGTCGTCGGCATGGAGATGTACCACCAAGCAATGAAGTGGGTGCATCCACGTTAAACGGTGCTATAGCTGCCAGACATCAATATACATTGTGCAAACTCTCTTATGTCAATGTACAGTAAACATTCAGTTACTTCTATAAGGGCATGTTTTACTTTCGTGTTATTCGGATTCCCATGACGGAGGGATCAACCATGTTTTTTCCTTTCACTCACAACTTAACTTGTGACTGGCGCAGCAAAGCCTCAGCTGTTTTTGCGCCGTTAAAACTCAACTAACCAATCCTTCTATTGAATTATGGTGGTGGTACGTAATATTGAGTGGCAGAAGCGTATAACCTCACCGGGTGTCACACCATGTGAATTGCTTAAAGAGCGGGTGGTTAAAGCTACCCTCCCGTTACAAATGGCTCAGCCATAATTCATCATCATAGGCCACAGCATCAACACAGTGTGCAACCACGTAACTACAACGTAGGTGCACACATTGCCTCACAGATGAGTAGTCAGTACTCCGCTTCATCGCAAAAATATCAATAATGGCGCATATACCGGGTGGATGGCTGTCTGTCACCTTCGAATCGTCTTAGGCGAACTCATAAGGGACCCTGTGAGTTTTCGATATATACTGCCCGTTTCTTAGCCTTCCCTCTACAGTGGTTAAGTGCCTTCGTCCTGACACGTCATAATCGACAAAGTTATTTGGCGATAATTAAAAGAAGATGCTGTAGCGTCATCATCATCATCATATGCCAGTACACAGTGTGCAACCACGTAACTACAACGTAGGTGCACACATTGCCTCACAGATGAGTAGTCAGTACTGCGCTTCATCGCAAAAATATCAATAATGGCGCATATACCGGGTGGATGGCTGTCTGTCACCTTCGAATCGTCTTAGGCGAACTCATAAGGGACCTTGTGAGTTTTCGATATATACTGCCCGTTTCTTAGCCTTCCCTCTACAGTGGTTAAGTGCCTTCGTCCTGACACGTCATAATCGACAAAGTTATTTGGCGATAATTAAAAGAAGATGCTGTAGCGTCATCATCATCATCATATGCCAGTACACAGTGTGCAACCACGTAACTACAACGTAGGTGCACACATTGCCTCACAGATGAGTAGTCAGTACTGCGCTTCATCGCAAAAATATCAATAATGGCGCATATACCGGGTGGATGGCTGTCTGTCACCTTCGAATCGTCTTAGGCGAACTCATAAGGGACCCTGTGAGTTTTCGATATATACTGCCCGTTTCTTAGCCTTCCCTCTACAGTGGTTAAGTGCCTTCGTCCTGACACGTCATAATCGACAAAGTTATTTGGCGATAATTAAAGAAGATGCTGTAGCGTCATCATCATCATCATATGCCAGTACACAGTGTGCAACCACGTAACTACAACGTAGGTGCACACATTGCCTCAATGATGAGTAGTCAGTACTGCGCTTCATCGCAAAAATATCAATAATGGCGCATATACCGGGTGGATGGCTGTCTGTCACCTTCGAATCGTCTTAGGCGAACTCATAAGGGACCCTGTGAGTTTTCGATATATACTGCCCGTTTCTTAGCCTTCCCTCTACAGTGGTTAAGTGCCTTCGTCCTGACACGTCATAATCGACAAAGTTATTTGGCGATAATTAAAAGAAGATGCTGTAGCGTCATCATCATCATCATATGCCAGTACACAGTGTGCAACCACGTAACTACAACGTAGGTGCACACATTGCCTCACAGATGAGTAGTCAGTACTGCGCTTCATCGCAAAAATATCAATAATGGCGCATATACCGGGTGGATGGCTGTCTGTCACCTTCGAATCGTCTTAGGCGAACTCATAAGGGACCCTGTGAGTTTTCGATATATACTGCCCGTTTCTTAGCCTTCCCTCTACAGTGGTTAAGTGCCTTCGTCCTGACACGTCATAATCGACAAAGTTATTTGGCGATAATTAAAAGAAGATGCTGTAGCGTCATCATCATCATCATATTCCAGTACACCGTGTGCAACCACGTAACTACAACGTAGGTGCACACATTGCCTCACAGATGAGTAGTCAGTACTGCGCTTCATCGCAAAAATATCAATAATGGCGCATATACCGGGTGGATGGCTGTCTGTCACCTTCGAATCGTCTTAGGCGAACTCATAAGGGACCCTGTGAGTTTTCGATATATACTGCCCGTTTCTTAGCCTTCCCTCTACAGTGGTTAAGTGCCTTCGTCCTGACACGTCATAATCGACAAAGTTATTTGGCGATAATTAAAAGAAGATGCTGTAGCGTCATCATCATCATCATATGCCAGTACACAGTGTGCAACCACGTAACTACAACGTAGGTGCACACATTGCCTCAATGATGAGTAGTCAGTACTGCGCTTCATCGCAAAAATATCAATAGTGGCGCATATACCGGGTGGATGGCTGTCTGTCACCTTCGAATCGTCTTAGGCGAACTCATAAGGGACCCTGTGAGTTTTCGATATATACTGCCCGTTTCTTAGCCTTCCCTCTACAGTGGTTAAGTGCCTTCGTCCTGACACGTCATAATCGACAAAGTTATTTGGCGATAATTAAAGAAGATGCTGTAGCGTCATCATCATCATCATATGCCAGTACACAGTGTGCAACCACGTAACTACAACGTAGGTGCACACATTGCCTCACAGATGAGTAGTCAGTACTGCGCTTCATCGCAAAAATATCAATAATGGCGCATATACCGGGTGGATGGCTGTCTGTCACCTTCGAATCGTCTTAGGCGAACTCATAAGGGACCCTGTGAGTTTTCGATATGTACTGCCCGTTTCTTAGCCTTCCCTCTACAGTGGTTGAAGGGCCCCTCACCAGGTTTGACAGTTTTGAGCTAACGAGCGCAATGCATACACTGGGCGTTCACGATCACGTCTGCCAAAATTTGCAACGCTACGCGCCGCGGAAATGGTTCAAATTTCAAGGCGAATGCTGCTTGCCCTTCCTCTCGCGGGCGCGCGCTTTAGAGAATGAGGGGATGACGTACATGAGAAAATGGCCCTACGTAGATGGTAGTGCTGTGACGTCGCTCCTCTACGTAGACGACTGTGCTCTGACGTCGCCAACAGTAGCACGTGACACTGCGATAATTATTTGACACGACATGTGTAGTTTGTGTAATTTGTTGCTTGAACAGATTAACAAAACTTGAGAGAAATAATGAGACGCATAAAGGGAATGTGTGCGTCTCTTTCATTTTTTTTGTGAATTGCAGCGAGATGCGGGGCTAATGTGCCTCCCTCTCCCATGCGTCCGTGTCCTCACGGTTAGCGCATCGAGCAGACGCCAGCCCTGGAAACGAAAGTAATGTTCTGGCGCGTTCGAGCACTCATTATGCTCATTTATTCTATCGCATCCAAGTAAACGTTAATGCGGCACTGGCTCATGATACCGCCACTCTCGTGCCCGTACAAATGTCTCAACTTTCATGCCCGTCCCGCAGAAACAGGCAGTACACCACAGAACGCTGACGAAACGCCCACGGCCGCTATATAAAAACAAAAGTAGCGGCCGTGCAACGCCGCTTGCGTGCTCGGGCTGGCTCGGGCACGTCATGCGCACGTCATGCGCATGACGTGTTGATGCGTATGTGTCAAGTGAAGAGGACAGGGAAGGGATTTGGCTTGCTAAGGCTACACGGGGCGAGTGGCAAGGGTTTGAAACTCGCCTCCTCGCATCATGGTTTCGCGCCGCTACAAATTATTGTTTTTCTCAGCTCGTAATGAACCGATTTGAAAAATTCTTGCGGCATTCTGCTCTTCCTTCGGCACACAACAACTTCCAGCGTCTAACTAAAATTTGCTATGTGGCCTGGTGAGGGGCCCTTTAAGTGCCTTCGTCCTGACACGTCATAATCGACAACTGGTGCTGTCTTGTGAGAGGGGCTTGACCACATTTTAGCGTTCCTAATTCTTTTTACTGCTTCAGTTTTTTTTCTGCCGTTGTTTCAGGAGCCGTCAATGCCGGTCTCCGGACCCGGCCAGGTTTCGCCCTGGTCGGCAAGCCGCCCTACTGAGTCGGTACCACTGGAGTGTTTTCTCCGGAACGGAGTAAGCAGTTTGCCTGTGGCGCTTGTGCCTACAGATGGAGGAGCCATTCGGTTGAGCAAATCGGAGGTTTTCCAAGAAGAGCTGCGCAGTATTACAGGACATTTTCTTGACATCTCGGAGGTGAGGCGCTTCGGCAAGACTGGCATATTATGTAAGTCATCAAATGTTGAATGCTTGACTGACTTGCTTGCCTGCACGAGATTCGCGTACATTGCAGTTCGCGCTTTTGTACCACCTCACCTCGCTTGTGTGAAGGGCATTGTTCGTGGTGTTCCCACCAATATTACTCCCGAAGCCTTCTTAAAGATGGTCTCTCCTGCTGGAGTCGTGTCAGTGTACAGATGCAACAGGCCTGTAGGTGATACGCGAGTACCAACTGAAAGCGTAATCGTCTCTTTTGCCGGTCTGACACGCCCCTCTGAACTGAAGGCCTGGCCCTACTTATTCCGTGTAGAGGCGTTGACACCTCGGCCACTGCAGTGCCGTAACTGCTGGCGATTTGGCCATAGCGCTAATGCTTGCAGGTCCTCAGTAAGATGTCTTAAATGCGGTGGGTCACATTCCGCAGTGGACTGTGAGGTTGAAGATCTCAAGTGTTGTTTATGTGATGGCTCTCACACAGCCACGGACTCTAACTGTCCCGCCCGTTACCGTGAGACACAGATCCTTGAGATTGTAGAGAAACGACGTTGTTCCCGGGCAGAGGCTACATCCTTGGTTAAAGAGCGTGATGTAGGGTATGCCGCGGCCACATCTCGTCAGTGCGGGTCCCTAGAAGCGACAGTCTCATCTGCAGTTGCTGCAGCAATTGAAAAAGCCATCCCAATTGTTATGGAACGGCTCTTTAACACATTTGCTGAAGGGCTGACTGAGATGCTAGCCGCCAGGTTAAACAGCCTTGTTCACTCCTACCCTGTTCCCACTGTCACTTCTAATAGTGAGTCTGAACACCACGGGAATGAATTAAACCCTCAGAGTCAAACAGATGCTACTCCGGAGCAGCTTGTCAGCTCTCAGTTGCCTGTCACTGCGGGACCCAGTGGATCTTTTGGTGAGATGAGGCTCGGAAATATCTCTAATAAGCGACGGAATTCCCCATTATCTCCGACCCATTCTTCCCGGTCAAAACCAAAAAAAAGGTACTACCACTGACAGCAACGAGCAGGACGCATTGCGTTCTGCTGTGGAGTCAACTATATTAAGTCCATCATAGCGTCTGTAAAAGTTCTTCAGTGGAACTGCCGTTCTGTATCTTCTGGTTACACTGATCTTGTTTACCTCATACACAAAACAATTCCTGATATTATCTTACTTCAAGAATCTTGGCTTTCAGTAAACAAAAAATTTACCATTAATAATTTTCGTACACTTAGGTTAGATCGACCAGGTAGAGGAGGTGGATTATTGGCCCTAGTCTCAGCAAAAATGTATCACAATGTCACCGTATCTTTCGAACATATTTGTTCTGACTGCGAACTATTAGGGGTGGATTGTTTATTACCTGGATCTAGATTTACACTGGTCAATGCGTACTTTCCGAATGGAGTAAGAAGTACAGATCACCTAGATTGTGTCATCAGGAATTCCAGTTCAAATGAGATTCTATTGGCAGGAGATTTCAACTCGCACCACATTTCTTGGGGGTTAAAAACGGACGGTTGTGGGAAAAGATTGTGGAATTGGCTGCAGGATAATAATTTTCGTTGCCATAATTCAGGTCAAACTACCTTTTTACGTGGTCAATGCTCATCGACATTAGACCTGACTTTTTCGTCTGGCCAACTTGTCATCTCTTCTTGGGAAACATTTGACAATGGGACAAGTAGCGACCATATTCCGATCACCTTCGAAATCATGCTATCGCGTCAGGCTCCTGTTATGCGGCAGCGACGGTTCATCGACTATAAAATCTATAAAGCTGCTTTAAGTTCTGCGATCTTGTCACTGACAGCATGTAATGAGCAACAAAGAGCTGACTCAGTAGTAGCATCTATAAGCGCTGCTGTTCAACCGGCAGAGTTTTCCGTTAGGTCTGGGAGTACACCGTCAAACTCTACTTGGTGGAATGATGCATGTACGATTGATTACAGGCGCCGGAAAGCTGCATGGAAGCGTCTACGTCATAACCATAGCCCGAAAAATTGGATTGACTATAAATTCTACGCTGCAATATTTAAACGAACAGTAGCAGTAGCTAAAGATAACCACAAATCTAGTTTGCACTCTTATTTATCGAAACCGGATAAAAGATCTGCACTGTACAGGTTTTTACGCAACAAGAAATCGTCACAGATATCGTCATATTCTCATTCCGTAGTGCTATCCCCTAAAGAAGCATCTGACATGTTAGAAGACATCGCGAAAGGACTCGAAGCACGGTTTGCGTCTACGTGTTTCAGACCTATGATATTCACATGTTCGACGTCGGACTTTCAGAAAGTCACTATGGCAGAATTGGCAGATGTCATATTAACTGTGAATGAAGCGGCTCCTGGACCGGACCGCATTACAAACTCTATGATTAAATTAATGTTTAATTCCTATCCAGATGAACTTTTGAACATAGTTAACTGCTCTTTACAGTACACATGGATTCCGAGTTCATGGAAAATTGCTAAAATTGTGCTGCTACGAAAAAATCAGAGCCTCGGATATGTCCTGGATAACATTCGGCCTATCTCGCTTACTTCAAATTTAGTTAAAATAATTGAAAAAATTATTCATATTCGGCTTAGCGAATTCATTTCTCGTCAGAGTATCCTTTCTTCAAGACAAATAGGTTTTCGACAGGGATGCTCAATATGCTCTGCCCATGTTGATTTAGAAAGCCGCATTCGACTTGCAGGTGTATCTGGACAGATTTCTGCATTAATTACACTAGATATCGCAAAAGCCTATGATAGTGTTGAACACGGTATATTGATTTCTAGATTAGTGAGTTGTGATGTGCCAAATTACATCGTATCCTGGGTAAAGGAGTTTCTCTCCGAGAGACAGTTCTTTTGTTGCCACGAGGGGGTGACGTCTGGGTCTCATAAGCAAACGAGAGGTGTCCCGCAAGGATCGGTTCTTTCCCCACTTTTATTTAATATTTTATTGTCATCTATCCCAGTTAATCGAGATGTTCACCTTTACGTCTATGCCGATGATAGCGCTTTTTACAGCGAAAGCTGTTATGAGATCATTTCACCGGCCGTTTTTGGCGCCGTAGTTGTCCGCCGCCGCCGCCGCCGCCGCCGCTGCCGCCGCCGCCGCTGCCGCCGCCGCCGCCGCCGCCGCCGCCGCCGCCGGTGTCCGTAACCAGTATCGCTCGAAATAAGAAAAAAAACTAAATAAGAAAAAAATTCCAGGATGGAACGAGGTTCGAACCTGGGTCCTCTGCGTGGGAGCCCAGTATTCAACCTCTGAGCCATACCGGTGCTTGAAACTGCTTTGCTAAAAGGTCCTATACAGGCTTCATGTCGGGAAGGAACCACATTAGCATATGCAATATAGCGTGGTAGAAGAGTAAAATAAGCACCAAGCGTAGCACAACGCAAATTCTGTAACCAGGCGTCACACAATGCGAATTGCGCAACGAGCAGGTTGTTGAATGCTTCCAACCCATTACAAAGGACCCTGCCATAATTCTTCATCATCAGGCACAGCATCACCAAAGTGCGCATAATGCCTTACATGAGTTTAGCAGGTACCAACGCTCTCTGTAGAATGACAAAAAATGGCAGAGTGCCTGCTGGCCTACTTCTCAAAAATTACAATTATTTATAGCGTAGTGGGTTCCTCGCAAGTGCACTTGGATTGGTTGCCAAGGAAGCCCATAAGCGCATGATACACTTCCTCTGGGTCTCAGTAAAATTACAATGATTTATAGCGTAGTGGGTTCCTCGCAAGGGCACTTGTATTGGTTGCCAAGGAAGCCCATAAGCGTATGATCCATTTCCTCGGGGTCTCAGTAAAGTTCTTCGCTCCCCCCCCCCCCGTCTCTTTCCCACGTCAACGTATGTTATACAGCATGACGGGAGAGGGAAATAGCGACCGGGCGTCACCCAATGCAAATTACATAACTGGTGGGCCGTTTAAAGATTCCAACCCATTACAAAGGGCTGAGCCATAATTCTTCATCGTCATCAGTCGTCGCGTGAACAAAGTGCACATAATGCCTTACAGACGTGTAGCTGGTGCCTCGCTTCTCCGCAGAATGACGAATAATGGCTTAGTAGGTGCTTCCAAACTTCACAAAAATTGTGATTTATGGCGTAGTGGGTACCTTTCTAGTGTACTTGTATTGTAGCCCCAAGAGAGCTTAACGGGCTCTAGAAACGCCGCTCTTCCAGCTTTCGCTGTGACTGTGCTGCGGTTTTAGCGCAGGCCTGGCGTTTTTTCTCGTCATCCTGTGATATCTATACTTTATACCAAATTTTGCAGTCTTATTTGACTGAACTTGAGGTATGGCTTGACGGACTTGCTTTCTCGCTCAACGTTAATAAATGCGCAGTACTCGTATTCCCTTTGGCAGATCCCGTTTTTATTTCACTTCATTATCGAAACCAACAGATCCCGCAAGTAAAATCATTAAAATATTTGGGGATTGTCTATGTTCATGATTTAAATTGGCAACAGCAAATTGAATTAAACACGCGTAAAGCAGAACGCGCCATGGGGCTGTTGCGCCGCTTTTGTAATAAAAAATCAGGAATGCGCAGAGAGACTTTGCTCATGATATATAAACTTTATGTGCGCCCCATTTTGGAATTCGGTTGCGTCCTTTTTTCCGGATCTGCTGCTTACAAATTAAGACCTCTATTATTGTTAGAAAGGCAAACGCTACGTCTGTGTCTTGGACTACCGAGATGTGTTGCTATTAGCGTGCTGTATTTGGAAGCTCGACTCATTCCACTTGATGCAAGATTTAAGCAGCTTACCGTGCAGACGTTTTTAAAGCTCTATGATGCACCTCTCTCCCGTTCCCAGATAGTTTTTATCACGTCTCCTGATTCATTCTTTAAGCATCCGTGGCAACGTTATCGAAGGCCTCAAGTAATTTTCGTCGAGTCGCTGTTAGCAGACCTACATGTTTCTCTGCCGTGCTTAGCTTGCCCAAAAACTGTGTTCGCTGAAGCTTAATTTAGTTTTTGACGACATTTTCCCCAAAAATGCTAAATTGCTTCCAAAGCGTATTCCAGAAGGTCTGCTTCGTGATCACCTCGGTCAATTTTCTGCTCACCTTGTAATTTCTACGGACGCCACGCAAAATCTTCAGAAGGCCGGAGTTGGGCATTTTCTCCCAGCAGCTCAATTGTCTTTGCTCTCAGACTACCTGGACTTCACCCCAATATTTCTTGCCGAATTTATGGCAATCACATTGGCTGTTAGAAACTAAATTCTCAAAAATCGAAAGTTATTATTATACAGATGCCTTATCGGTTGTATGCATTTAACGTCCGCAAAACAATCACAGCTTCTTCGAATATTTTCGAGCCTTGTATCCTGTACCATATCAGAGGTTCGGTTAGTATGGGTCCCCGGGGCATGTTGGAATCTCTCTAAATGAAGCAGCTGATGCACTCGCCACGGCGTCTTTAGATGGTCCCAGTGTTTAAATGTCGTACCCCTTTTTTCTTTCATTACCGGAGAGAGATTCAAACGACTGTTATACTTAAAAAACAACGAAACAGCTCTCACACAATCAGCGGATTACCAGCACTTACAGTTCCCCTGGAACACCACCAAATGTCTTTCACGTCAATGCGAGGTGACTCTCACAAGTTTTCGCTGTAGAGTTCCCCGATTAAATTATTACCTGCATAAATCTGGCTTTTCCTTAACAATCTATGTGCAGTTTGCAATGAACCAGAAACAATAGATCACTTTTTCTATCATGCCGCCGTTTCGCCTCACTCCGTAGAATGTTTCTGGAAATGCCGACTGGTAGGCGGGCTTACAATTTACTACTTCTAGCCTGTTGTCGTTTGGAGCGAATCAGCTTGGGCAAGCCGCAGTGCTATTATAACTGCGCTACACAAATTCATTGAAGTGCTAATGGTCCGTGGTCGGTATCATTGCTAATGATACCGACACGGAAACCAACTTTATTTTTTCCCTTTTTATTATTAAATATATATTTTTACAATCGTTATCCTGTGGCTTTGTTAACTTCTTAACTCTTTCCTTTTTTATTTACATCGCGTATCGTGCTTATTTTTTATTTTTTGGAAGTTCATATATAATTGTCAGTGTGGCCAATCCCCTCGTGGGTATGAGCCAGTCTCCTCAGGGCAAACAAACAAACAAACAAACAATCATGCGGTGCTCATGTCGCTAGCTCGAGGCGCGAGCCAGAGAGAACGTTGACGACCTCGGGTGGGCTGGACAACGCAGCCGCGTTAGCTCCCTCAATTTTACTTACACAGAGCAGGTTTAGCGATTTCCCACTGTGCCTCTTCTGCAATCAGGAGGAAACAATCGATCACTTCTTTTTATCCTGTCGACGGTTCACGACACTGAGGAAAAAAATCATTGAACCACCTCTTCGAAAGCTGGGCCTAGAAGTATCGGAGCCGGTTATACTTTCTTTTGGGGCCACCACTCTGGGATACAGCAACAGGGATGTTTTTTCGCCATTGAGGAATTCATTCGACAATCTAAAAGAATATCTATCTAAATTCTGCCTGAGTAAATATTTCATTACTAATAATTGAAACATAAATTCATTATATTAGTTAATAATAGCCTTCTACGAACGACACTCTTCAGACAATATTAGCAAAATTCACCCTCTACTCGGCCAATCCCCTGCATTGGGTATGAGCCATACACAGAGGACAACAACAACAACACCAACAACAACCCTAAATCGCTAAACGATTCTAGATCCCCTCTATCGAAGAAAACAGGCTCACCGAAACATTCAAAAAACAAAAAATACCTGAAGGGACAAGGAAAGCCTTTCTAAGGTAGCTTTCTTAAAAGAATCCATTTTAGACAAGGCGGTCTCGGAATCAATTCTTTCGACAAAATAGGGTCACTCAAAATTCTCCACTGGAACTGTCGCTCTATTCACTCGTCAATAACAGATCTAATATATTTGTCTTCTAAATTCACACCAGATATAATTGCATTGCAGGAGACCTGGCTCTCCGTACATAATGTTTTTTCATTTAAACAGTTACCGATCTTGTTAGACTAGACCGTCCATCGAGAGGTGGAGGCTTAGCATTCTTTATCTCAAACAGAATTAGTATAAGGCGAAACTCTCCTACACGTATAGGTCTCCTGAATGTGAAATGTTCGCAATAGACATTACATTACCAGGAATGCCAACCTTTCTCGCTAGTTAATGCGTACTTCCTGAGGGTGTCCAAGACACAGACGTTAGATATTGCAATCAGTTCGTGGTGCAAGGAAAAAATTTTAGTCGGGGATTTTAATTCCCATCATACGTGCTGGGGTTTTAAAACTGATCAGTGTGGCAAACGATTGTGGGAGTGGTCAACAGACATAATCTTTCGTGCCTAAACGCGAGAACTCCCACGTTTATTCGCAATCGATGCCGATCGACCTTAGATCTAAGTTTCGTAAGTACGGCTATTTCTAGCTCGTCCTGGACAGCGCTGGACTGTGCCACAAACAGTGATCATTTTCCAATAACTTTCGAGATTTCTTGCCAATAACCCCGCCTTGGTCTCAAGTTCGAGTCTTTGTGAATTATAATAAGGTTAAAAATAGATCTGAAATCAGCGTTATCATCTCACTCTCAAGAGAGTAACGATTTCAAAGCGATGAAATTATACGCGGTTATTAAACGAGCCTACAAACGAGCTGAATTTACTGTCGAATCTGCCAATAGAGCACCGTATAGTCCTTGGTGGGAAGCAGAATGCACACGAGATCACCGTCGACGCAAGCCAGCTTGGAAGCAGCTCTTCATAATCATCCCCTAAAATTGGTCTGATTATAAATTCATAGCAGCTAGTTTTAAACGCACCGTTGCCCAAGCAAAAGAGGACTACGATCGCAGACACTACGAGTTCCTCTCTAACCCTAAAAATAAAAAGCACTGTTTAGATACATGGGAACAAGGAAATACTGCCGTCTCCACTTCGGATTACGAACTCCTATCGACAGCGGAAATGACTACCGCTCTTGAGTTAATTGCTACAGGACTGGAGAATAGATTCACATCGACTATACCAAATAATTGGCAAAATGTACAATCACGACAGTTTGATAAAGTTACCAT